>NC_068367.1:74430519-74633019 GCF_020536995.1 Dreissena polymorpha | reverse complement strand
TGCATGTCATCAAATGCTTAACACACATTCTTGAAAAATGTATTATTAAATATGAAAAGACATTTATGTGACTACAGACGGAGACTATTCTACCGACTTCTTATGATTCTTACGGGCTAAAGGTGTAATAAATTGTATTACAGTATACAACTTATTGCGCCCCTAAGTGTTACACTACTCGGAACTGTAATGAATATTTTTTGGGTTGTCAGTCGCATATCATACAGAACAAACATTCTTAAGAAACATCACATGGAAGGATATAGAAATTGGAAATTGCGACTTGCTTGCGCCCCGAAGTGTAATAAGCAACCAAGACCAAACATTTTATGCCAATCAGGAAAAAAAACATCTGTAAAGTGTTTAGGCCTTGCTTAAATTAAAAAAGTCAAGTAGTCATTTAAAAGTGGTGTCGCTTGACAAAGTCACGTGACCAAAGTCACCAGATTTAATCGGACCCAGTATTTATTTTACGCAAACAAAATAAAATACCTATTCAGTGTATTAATATGATATTGATGTTCACATTTAAAATACTTTAAAATGCTAACTTAATTCAGACGTGTTCTTTTATAACATATGGTAAATCTTTCAAGTAAAAGTAAACAAAGCTTTGTGTTTATCATAAATAACTGTTATTTCTAAGAAGAATTATTAAACCCAATACTACTCGGTTAAACTTAACAGCCTTTTGAAGTTCTTACTTTCGCATCATATGTTGTCAATGTCAATGACATGGGGAAGTTCGTATCGTTTTCCGCTTTCGCTTAACACGCATAACAGGGATTGAAACGAGTTAACTTCATATCAACCATCAACCAATGAATAGCCGTTGTCTTTGGCTTGCGTCACTTAACTCAATGCGGATTTGACTGTTTCTGAGAAAAGCAATTAGAGAATGTTGCCTCACCAGCACGGATAGCAATTTGGATCGACTGGTTGGTAATTAACCGTTCTATATTATCTTGAAATCATCTATCGAAGAAAAATAAACCGATAACGGTAAAAATATTTAACAGATTATGTTCGTTTTCATTTCCAATAATACAAATAAATTTATATATATATTTGTATTGTAGGACACGAGGACCGCCCGTTTGCGGAAAAGTAACCGAACTTTAGGATATTTAATCGGAAATGTCCGAGGTCTGACGTTGTTCGCATGGGTTGCATTCGAATAAAAAAATGATTGTCATGCATACGAAACACGACCCGAAATTGGTTAAAATTTGTTACTGTTTGTAGTACATTAGCGCCAATTCAGTGATCATTGTCTTCGTTAAAGACATGTATTTGTTGAGATAAATGAAGCCCAAGTATAACTGCCCCTACCTTGGGTTTTAATAATACACCAGGGGCTTCTATGCGACTTGAATAAAAACATTATTTGATAATAAAACGTCTTTTGATGCAGTGCCATTTCTAATATCTCCCTTACTGTCGCATGTTGTACCCAATTTGGGCATTTCTTAAGTGCGACAATTGTGCATAGGTTGAGTTAAATAATAAACCATTTTGTCTAAGAGCATCGAATTATTGCATTGAATTACCAAGATTAGTTTGGGAAAAAATATGACCAAATATTTGCGATCCCTACTACCCTTAGCTATAAGGATCCCCATTGTCGATACAAGACGAATGGCCCAATCGTTTACGGGTTGAAAGGCCGTGGCTGTTTTAGTTGTTTACGATTGTATAGTTTTTGTTTATTCCGTCATAATGATTAGTATTACCAAATGTTTTTTACGTTACCACATACTTTTTCATTGCGGCAATTAATTAATTATTGTATCGGGATGACAAACGTTTATAGGCAAAACCATTGATGTTTCCGCATTGCGTTTTGCATATTGGATATTAGCCAACGAACTCCATTTGATTTTACCAAAATAGGCATGTATAATCTGTAATGAATCGTTTCCCCAAAGAAAATACACATATAAAACAAACGTGTCTATACTTTTGCCCTTATACTCGACGTATCGTTTTAGTTTTGCATTTTAACTATCGATTTCGTAATTCTGTTATGCCTGAAAACAAATTGGTCATTTATAAGGGTTAAATATCCAACGTCCCACGTGTTTTCTAGTTAACCGCTTGCGAACATCTATAGTTACCTGAAAATTTGGCTGTAGCGATAAAAATCTACGATTCATCAAACTAAGTAGTACGGTTTAATCATTTATATCGAGATTTAAATTGCTCATATACATTCATTCACAACTTGGCATACACGGTGAATACTAATTAAATGGAATCATTTTAAACGGATCCTAAATAGTATACAGTAATTAAAACGAATAATTATTTAAACTTCAACTTGTTGCTAAATATTACATGCACGAATTCTAAAAAAAGCACTATGCTACACCATAATCACTTGGTATAGTCAACTATAGGCTATTCTGCAGTAGTTATGGGCATTTCAAACAAACGCAAATAACAAACAGTTGAGCTGATACATTGCACTCTGTGAAAAATCACATGTTTTATAGCACGCGCTTTAATACTATGCAACCAAATGCATGTACTTCTTAGGCCTGATCAATTGCTATCACAATTAATGTAATCATCACAAAATAAATGAATAACATATATGAGACCACAATTTAAGGGAACCTGTTCACGTTTAGGTAAATTTACAAAAAATTAAAAACAAAATTCAAATCTGCACATGTTTGTTGTAGTTATGTTATTTGCGAAAGATACAACAATAATGACGATTTATGAAGGTCTAAAATACGTATTACATACATCTTTTGACGAGTTAAAAACCTGACAATTATACAGCTTTACAAATGCGAAACGATTGAATAATTCGGGTTGTTTAGTTGTTATCATTATATTTTGGCACCAAGCGTGAATTGCTTATATACAGTATAAAATACATATACAACTACATTAGCAAATAGCCGATCGGTTTAGCGTAAGACTTTTACTCCAAAGGTTTTGGTTCGAGCACAGGCGTTGACAACTTTTTATGTTGAATCGCGTTGACAACTTTTTATGTTGATTCAAACTTGAGATCTTTATTTCCGAAATTTAAATTATAGATTTAAAGCATTTCAAAACATTCCAAAATCTGTGAACAAGTCCCTTTAGAAAAACATTAGGTCTGATGATTCATTCAAATCTGTTGTTCTAGACAAAATCTATAGAGTACATTCTTAAACTTGTGCAAGTTCGTGTTTTCCGTTGCCATTACAAAAAAAAACAGGGGTAATGCATTCACAGAATTCTGTTATCAATGAGAATGAGATGGTTTGTTTGCTTTGGTGTTGGCGAGTATTTCGTGTCCGGTATTCCGTCTTGTAGTGCCAGAAAAGATTCTCTCTCGCCGTTATAAAAAGAAACCGTGTTATTATCAAATTAACTCTTTGCGAACAAGACATCTGTCATCAACGACGCGTTCGATTGTTGTTGTTTTTTTAAAGCTTTTCTATTTTATGTTGTTCACTTTGAAGTTATTTTACCACAATTTCGAAAACTGTGGCCATCCAATCGCCAATCTTTAAACATTAATTTACGCTGCTAAATGTCGTAAATGAAATACATATTTTTAAGTTTCAATAAAGATTTACTGATAAAAACGAGCTCTATCATGCGTATGCGATACCGTTTGTACATTTTTACAAAGGAATTAATATGACTTCATATATATATCATACATTCCTATGCTAATTTTATATAATATACGTATTTTCAAGCATAAAATCTATATATTTTTATATATCGCAGTGGTGTAGTGGATACGGTGTCCGCCTATCGATCGGGAGATCACGGGTTCGATCCACACTGTGGGAATTTTCTTTAGATTTCCCCCATAGACACCAAGTCCTGGTTCTGATCCCGGGAAACGGACTCGAGACCGTTTCAAATAAGCCTTAGGCGTTCTATGCAATCGAGATAAAATAAATAGGTTTAAACTAAAACTAAAATGTATATATACATTCCAAATAACGTTTAGATTTTATTTTTATGTAAAAATACATAATTCTTGACTACTTTCCAAATAACTGTATTTAGTTATATAAGAAATCGCACTCATTCAGTGTTCTTTTGCCTTGTTTATCGTGAAAGCAAACTACCGAATAAATGGCTAGCGATTTATACATGGCTTAAAGAGTTATCGCGTACTTGATTAATGTCGTCAAGCTATATATAATCATATACATTCATCTATATTTTATTTTATTATCACAATTAAAAGGTAGTCGATGTGTTTTGTTTTGGAGAAAACGGGAAAAGGAAAAACAGGGGCGATACATAAGATCTACAACGTACTTACGGAAACAATGGAAGCACCTCGCGAAACTGTAAAGTCCTTTTTTTCGGATTCGCACGCGAACGTCCCGGCTTTGGCAAATTAGCACGAGTATTCTAACAACACGCAATGTATTAACACAATATGAACAAATAAATTCTTAAATAAACATATAATAAATTGTCAGTTTTCCTAACGAACGCAACGCAGTTTTAAATCAGTGTTTATATATTCAAAGGTCTGATCACAATGGACAGTTGTAAGTGTGCATAATTTAAATTTAAATAGATCCTTCCGTTTCTTAAATGTGCTTTGTTCTGTTCACAATAAACACTTGTAAATATGATTGTGTGTATTTCAAATCTAATGAGGTCCTTCCTCGCCGGAAGCTGCTTAATGTATGGACCGGAGTGTGTCCTATCACTCCTACACAATTAACAAACATGTACTAGAATCACGAACGTTGGGGCGGTGTTTAGTAATATCGTCAATTTCAAGATATGCAATTGTTACCTAAACATTTTAAATTTTGGCCTTACCATGAAATGTAGGGGGAAATGAAACTCGACCAACCCGGAATAGTGATCACAATCCAATCACACGCTTCTGAGAACGGAATTTAACCCGCGTCACCTAGATGCGAAGTGCGTGCACCAACCACTGCGCTTATCGCTTTTCAAATATAAACCTGTGTTTGTTTTAATGTCACATTTTTCAAATATTTCTTTAATAAGAGGAGCTCTTACAGTAGCAATGGCTATTGAAAACCCATCTATTATCAATATCAAGTAGGCCCTTGTATGGCATGCTATAACGACAATAGCACGGTACGACTGTTACATGCATTAAATATGTATTGCCAAACCTAATCTAGAAGAAATTTGGGCCCATATGTGTACTATGTCCTCTGTGTTGTTAATAACTGTTAATGTTATTCACAAGTTGGAATATTGAACTATATTTTAGTAAAGTCTTAATGTACTGTAAAACATATCATGGTATCCGGACTTTTTTCATGCGGACATTTGTATCCACGTTAAATCTGACATATGCGGTTATTCGTTCTTTCGTGTATTTTTCGTTATAACGGGACAATAAAAAGTTAAATACAGAAAACAAACCACATTCGTATGCGGTTCTCATGTTTAATTTCATAAAAAAAAATAATTCGTCATACATATATATAACGAAGGTATGTCCGGGGAAGTATTAATGTATAAATTAATGCCCGGTTGTAAATATAATGTAAAACCAATGTCCGGACTGTCAATTAAATCGTGGAACCCCTGTCTTGGTTGTTAATATAATGTATGAACCACTGCCCGGGTTTTAAACAAAACCGTAGGAACAAATGTCCGTCAGTTTCAACATTAACATAGCAACCAGAGCAAGCCAACCAGAAACCAATGTCCGGGATAAAAAACCATATACCAACATAGTCAAATCAATCACTATATGCCTTGACATAAATAGTTTATACAGTTATTAGGATTGGGTAAAAATATAATTGTTAGAATGTTTAGAAACTTCTCATTTAATTTTACCAGGCCATCTAGTTTTTGGACCAAGTTTTGTAATTAACCAATTTATCATTAAGACCAATATGCTAACAAAGTTTCTTTTCGTGAATATTGAAAATGAATATAAGCTCCAGAGTGTTAACAGAGTAAAATTTTGACAACGGACAATGCATGTTTAACAATGGGCACAATGTCATCACAAAAGCTCGCAGTCAGCACATTGTGCTAATGTTAGCTAAGAAGAACGCAAGCTAGGTACATCTGTGTATGAATTAACAGAGAACTGTAAACAGGGTTTTTATTCAACGAGTTTGTAAATAGGCTGGGGTCCTTTGCGTTGCAAGGCGTTTGACTGAACGTGGTAAATGGATTTTTTTTTCAGCTTAAATATACTTTAAACTTGACAATACAAGTGGTTCACTATAATAATACAATAATAAGTATACACATTTAATCTTCTGAACACAAACGTGTTGACCAGACAGGGGTTTACATTCGATAAAAGCAGAATACTTCATCTAGTGCATACTCACAATGAGGGTATTGTTCTAGTCTGTATATTCTTCCGACATCATTTAGTTTTGATTGAACACTTCTCGCTATCAACAGACCAGCTGTCAATATTCTTCCGTGTTAAGATGAACACTAATGGTTTCCAAGCAGTGGTTAAAGTGTGCAAGCCTGACTTAGTATTAAAATCTTCCTTCTGCAGTATGTAGAGGGTGAAATTTTTAAATTATTACAATTTTAATGTTATCATTCCAAATTCAACTAATTTAAACTTCATTGGCACTGCAAAGTCAATGTTAAGTTCATAATGTAGTATTCATGTTTTATGTTAAATCACTATTGATGAAAATATTAATATACTTAAATCTAATTTCCATGTCAGTCAGCAATTTAGAATTTCATCAAATAAATTATTACGTTAAAAAGTACTATAGATGATTGCTGCCGAACATAATTTAACAACAACAAGAACATTACAAATACATAACCTATCGGTAATATAATTACATAGCCAGGTTATTTTGGAATTTTTTGACCAGATGTCATTGACAATGTGACCACCAGAGTAAGGCCAGATGCTTTTTACCCCAGGGACATCAGTGATATAATAAGTATAATATCGATAAATGATAAAGTATAATATCGATGACATATTGACTTAAATTTTTGATGTTTCAGCACATTTTAAATATATTGCGTTAATAAATCGTACATAAAAATGTGTCCACTAGGGTCTCTTATATTTCAAGTGGCATGATATTGAGACACTTGATTGATGTTTAATGTAAAAAAATATCTAGATCTCTGATGTACGGTGGCAAAGAGGTGACATCTACTCCTCTTTTTGTTTAAATGCACTCCTCCTATCTCGTATCAACGACATACTAACTCGAGGGAAGGAGTTAGCCATGTCTTCGGAATGACGAGAGAACGAGAAAAAAAAAGAGGAGTGCAAAACAAAATAAATGAGGAGTGCAATGAAAAAATAAGAGTAGTGCATTAAATAAAGGAGTGCACTTAACAATTTACTGCACCGCTCTTTTTTTCATTGCACTCTTAATTAATTTATTTGTGCACTCCTCTTGTTTCAATCTCGATCGTTCCATCGACTAAGTAAGTCGTTCCCACGACATAGCTAACTCGTTCCCACGAGCTAGTAAGTCGTTTCCTTGAGTTAGCTTAAATGCTCTCCTCGTTTGTTTAATTGTTTTTGGTCTATCTAAGTGTTTTAAAAGAAGTGGTCCCTGGATTGCGGAATGCAAAGACTCCATCATGATGATAATCATTAACAAGGATGTTAGTCAACATATAGAATATGAAACCTATTGGCTTTGCATTTTTAGGGCGCTGACGTTGAATTTTATGTTTATATTTATAAAATCTTTATAAACCATGCGACCCTAAACCATTCAGGCTATGTTTCATTTGACTAAGTTAAAAAAAGCATTTTTAGTGTTCATAAGCTTTTTTCTAAAATTTGACATGGTAACATAAGTTTTTAATATATTTTACTTAGATTTTATCTGTGTTGGTATATTGTGATGACACAAATTCTGAATAAGTTTCATTAACATTGAGTCATATAGGTAGCTTCTACAGTTGCAACATTTTTTGTGTATCCTTTAACCTGTTGACCAGGTTTTTGAAACCACTTGACCCAAATTTTACCAAGACCAAAATGTTGTCAAGATACACATGTTTACTTCTAAACTGGTAATTATGTGAATTAAATAGCTTGGCCTATGTTGTTTTGCCATTTTCCGAAAATCAAAGTTACCTTCCTTGATCCGTACTGTAAATGTGATCTACTTTGCTCTCGGTGTCATGAACGGCAATGAAATCCTCGTAGGCCCAGACTTTGATGGAATCAAAGAATTAAACTTTGCAATTTTTGTTAATTGATTCATCCAGACAAAATGGACATGAGTTAATTTTAAATGTTTAAAATATCATAAAAGCGAATTATTAATTGTCTTAGTGAGGTAACGGTTTGGAGTTCCGATGCATAGGAATTAATAACAAGCATCTGAATAACAAACCGTTGGTTATTACCTTAACAAACAATACAAAATAATATATTATTTCGAATCTAACATGATTTGTTATACATAATATGCCTTTTTCCACAAAACAATACATAAATGTGTTTTCATGACGACAACACAGCAAAACAATACTAACTTTTGGCAGGTCCATTAGGATTATTTGAGATAATTGCAAAAAAATATTAAACTATTCATGCAAAATTAATATCAAGTTAACAATATCAGGTTTGGGAACCTACATATGAAAAGTTTAGTACTTAAATGTGGTTTCACTGAGCCGAATGCAGAAATGATATGTTTGTCAAACGTCTCCTATATCACATATTTAAAGAGGCACATTTTATTGAACTGAACATCTGGGAATATCTTATACTACTATCACAACGCAGGGCTCTCTTTCCTATTTTTGTAAAGGAAAAATAAGACGATTAATTTATTTGAAAAAGTCAAAAATTGTGAGAAATTTAGTCGCAAACTCCTCAAAATTTTACAAAAGTTTTGTCACATACTTCTAGAGATTGTTAAATTATGTTTTTATGCATAGATTTAGTAAAATAGTATCATATTTTCTTTGGCTGGATACTCTTGCTTCCAAAAAAAAACATCATACATCATCTGATCAACATAATGCTGACAGGTTAACTGTATCGTCAATGATCCATAGTCAATACCTTTGACAAACACTGAAATATTTGTCTACGTGATGTCTGTTGTTTGGCCAGACACATTTGTTATACATTGAATTTTAGTTCTCGTGTGGGAAATGTAAGCCATACATTTAGTCTAAGTTTAAAACTTTTGTCAATAAGTGTGCCCTGTCACATGGACATAGGATTCCCTACAAATCATAACTATTTATAATGTTTGAAATTATAATGCATTTCATGAAAATGCAATTTTATCAATTTGAAAAGAAATGGTTCAAACTCAATATTTACATATATAAACGGATAAGTATACGAAAATCTACTCCAAATTGATGCCCTTGTCTCGCTCTCTGCCAGTACTACATTACTCAAGTGTTTTTACTTTCGTCACATGATCTTTCAGATTCAAGCTATTTCCATTGTAAAAGTGCATGCTTAAATCTTTCTGTGATTTCTTTAAAGTGACTCCACATTTGAACAAATCTTGATATCAGCTCCATGGTGACTTTGTTTGACATCGGATCTCAACTGTTACTATACAATTTACTTATGATATAATGCACTGGTGTGGTTTATATGTCGAGCTTACGTTATAACAGTGGTTTCACCAGTTCATACTTTTAATTCCTTAACAACAAGCAAATTCATATAATTGATATCCCCTGCCTTCTACACATTTATTTGTATACACCAATGAAGTTTCACGTTGACATCTATATAGTGTCTGAGATATAGCCCTAACAAGTTAGTGACAGACAGACGGATGGACGGACTGATAGGCGGACTTATGCCAAATGCCAAAACTATATCCCTCCGACTTTGGAATTTAAGCAAGCATATATGCCGTTACATGAGTAGCAAATCAAAATTGCAAAATCTGAAATTAAGACAAAAAACAGCGAAATAAATTTAAGTTGTGAATGTAAAATGTATGTTTTTGACATTGTTAAGCCTAAAAAGTCCATATCAAACAGTTATTAAAGGCTGTTTGAGTAAAATATTGTGGATATGATAGATTTGTGATATTATTGCATCAACATGGTAAGATGGCTGACCCAGGCCCCACTCAAAGAAGGAAAAAAAGCCCTACAACATCTTTTGATTGGTGTTGATTGCAGAATAAATCCATATCGCATAACAACTTTTAATTTCATACTTTGTCTACAAAATTTAGGTCGCGGGTGGTGGTAGAATGATTATTTATTAAACCAAAGATACAAATTATACCGTAAAATGCAGTGGAATTGTAACCTTGTTAAAATCCACTTTATACTAAAATTCGAACCAAGATGTTTGTTCAATAGATTTAATGATTTAATAAGGCAAACGGAAATTATTGCTTATTTTGAGGTATGAACACCTCTGAAAACAAACGATAACAATTTAAGAAATATGCAAGTACTATACTGTCATAGATGATGTATGAGAAAACATGGCACATTGATGTTTTCTATTCTAAAATATGTATGTCCGTCAATTACAAATAATTTGCAAGGTATCTGTTGAAGCTTTTTAAAAATGCATAATAAGAGTACGAATTGAATCTTCTAAAAACAAACCTCTTTAAGCAATGATGGGTAATACTAAAAATACTTTTCCAAGTAAATAGTCACAATGAAAGCATTGTTAAGTTGAGTGTATCTTTCAGATTCAGATTAAAATTTGTCATTATGAATAGACGAGCCAGCCTAAAATCTTCCTTGCTACGGAGAACACTGATTGTTAGTAACTAGTGGTTGAAGTGTGCATTCTCGACTCTGTATTGAACCACTAAAGAACAATGTACCATACATCCTCCTCCAGTCTGAATGTTTAAATATCAAAAGTGCTTTTTGAAATAGGTCATAACAAAATTTCCAACTAAAAGTTGTTTTATAGATTTAACAATTTTAATAGCATGAACCAAGAAGGGAGGCAACTCGTTATGTCACAATTTGGCAGTGTATAAAAAATAGTACTTAATTATTTCGCTTAACATGGGTCTAAATTACGTTCAAAAGCTATTTTCTGATTTGATGAAACAGTCCGAAATCATCCAATAAATAAAGTCGAGATATTAATCTTGCCGAACATGCAATGCCATGACGCATGCAAGCTATTTAGAAAGTAAATATCGTAAATAAAAACACTTTGTTATGTTTTTTTCGCGGTCATAGACGGTGTTCCTGGCTGAAAACGATGCAATATTACTTTTAGATCATTCATGTATTAGTTTTAAGCAAGAAAGAGGTAGAATATTTGTGTAAAACATAAGAATTTGTATTTAAACTTCTGTCTGCTACAATTTAACAAGTGGTTACGGAAATTACCGATTGTACAGATGTATCGACAGACATATGCAAAACAAAAGAATAGCTTGCATATTTCAAGTTTATCAGCCTTGAAATCACCTATTAATCAAATGAGAATCGAAATTATTAAAATATAAACCAGTAATGTTCATTAACACCAAAATCTTTGTGCACAACCATCATATTTTTGGAAACCGCGACGTATTGTTTTTCGGAAACCGCCGATCGGTTATTTCCGTTACCATATGGAAAATATAATCACTGACAAGTTTCGTTTATAATGTTTTTCTCAAATATTCTACCAAACAATTATTGTATACCATAACACAAATGAATAACAAATAATAATTCCTTGATTTTGGGGAGGGACACTGTCTATAAATGCTTATAAATACGCATTAAGGCTAAACTTAAGTGCATAAAATATTAAAAAATAAATCATAATTCAAGTGTAGTCAAGTGTTTGTTCCATCCGATATATTCATTCATCCACATTGCTCAGTCACTCGATTATATTGGAAATTATTTCGAATATCTGATAAAACTTGCATTATTGATTTTTATCTTTAAACTTCCATTTTATAAATGTTTGTTTTTTATAAACGTCGTCAATTGTATATAGATTTCTCTATAGTTTGAAAAACATTTAGGCAAACATTACTCATGTAAGATAAAATGCAAATAATTAATAAAAAATTCCCTTTAATCAGTATGTTGGTTTATCGGTAAATAACAATATCAATTTGAACATTGAATTATTTAAAAGTTATAACAAACATTAAATGTTCTCCGAACAAATGATTCATAACACATATAACAGATTGATAGGAAGATATGAACAAATCAAGGTTGCTAGGTTGCCCGCCTAGAATGGTCCTGTTAGTATGGAAGTACTTGAAATCTAAATTCATTAGCCTTTGGGTGTTGTAAAGACATAAAATATTTTGTGAAATGTCTCAAAGTGTAGAATTATTTTGCATTTAGTAAAAGAAAGGCAACATATAACCGTTAAGTGGTTGACAAGAACTTGTGGCTGAATACAAATAAAAAGAGGCATTATGCTTCTAGAAAATAAAAGTAAACATCATTATATATGAATTTTCTGATCAAAAGTGGTATTTTTAGTGAATAGGGGAAATGCATTTTCAAGAATAAACAATATAATTATAAATGTTTTGGTGAAGTGCATCATAGTATTATAATAGTACCAGTTTTGGCCAAAAAAATCAATAACAGTTTTTAAATTTCATAACCCCTTGTTGCAAAAAAAAATCATGAAAAATAGAATTTTCAGAGTAACCTATGAAAATAAAATAAAAAATGCTTTATTAGACCCTAGATATTATTTTTGCAATCATTTTTCATCAATTACATATGTTTAAAAAAATTATTGTTTCATGCTACTCATGGTACCAGTTTTTGTCAGAAAATTAATTACATTTTTTTTTAAATGCGCTACCCCTTGTTGCCAAAAATTTTATAAAAAATATAATTTTCAAAGAAATCCTTTAAAACAAAAAGAAAATGCCTTCTTAAACCTTAAATATTATAAACTGCAAGCATTTTACATCATTCATTTATGTTTGAAAAAATCATTGGTTCATGCTAATTTCAAGCATAAATGTTGTTAAAGAAATGTTTGTCTTCAGACTGAAATCTACAAACGAAATAAAAAATGCCTACACAAAAAAATAAAAAAAAATGTGGAAAATAAAAATTAGAAAACAAAAAGTTAATTAAGAAAAAGAATCCATTCAAGTGATAATACAATACTCTTAATATGTTTGTGCTGCTTTCAGCCAATATCATGCAGAACTAGATATGTCACAGACACTGATCCCCCATGGACACTGTCAAATTTAATCTAATAAAAATTATAACCCAAAAATCTCCTTTACATGCTTTATACTTGAGCAAAATACTACAAAGTGTCATAATTTTATAAAGCACACACATATATAAATATATATATATATATATATATATATATATATATATATATATATATATATATATATATATATATATATATATAAACCCCCCTGAAGATCACTTAAATATGATATTTCTTCGGCTGTAAAGTAAAATGTACCAAGCATTTAAAGAAATGTTGAGATAAAAAAATATATTTTGTTAATTAATATATATTCTTTAAAAAAAAACACTAAAAACAGACACTGATGCCCCTATGGCACATGTTTGGACACAAACATATCGACTATTATATTCTACAAATGGCAAAAAAATCAAAGGGCCATAATTGGTGGCTGTCAAAATTCCGTTCGTTACGATCATTGATGTAATCAAACTATGACAGTTAGGGAAAGATTCACACAAAAAGGGGAAATAATAAAACACACTTTTTAGAATATATATTCTCAAATGGAAAAAACAGACAAAAAGCCATAATTTTGGCAACACTCCACACATCAAAATTCCTTTCTTTAAAATTATTTACACATTAGGCTTCTCTTCAGTGCTTAATCAGCTCAGAAGGGACGTTGTTAAATCCCGGAGATTTCTCTGCCTTTATAGTGCCCACTGTCTTTCTTTAGAAAGCACAGACTATCGTCATCAGCTTCCTGGTCTGAGATCGTTCTGACAGAGACAGCGCGCTGTTCAAAGCACGTAGTTAAAGTGGTCGCTGGGTTAGATTTCAACAAAATACTATAAAGGACCACTGAGGATGTAACATAAGAGTATTAAATGCGAACTATTTTTGTGGGACTTATTACGCATTGAGCGTAATAATTTCGTCTTGTTCCGGAAGTGCAAGTCACACAGCGGGTCCCAGGCACATGCCATCTTAGAATGAATATTTCTGAAGAAATAAGTGATAGTTTGGATTAAACTCGTGATTATTCGGCGCACAAAGATCCTCTTCACGAGGCTATACAACGTATAGAGGACAGAGGACAGGTTATCCAAATTTGAGTTAAATCAAGGTTCTTTCCGTGGTCGCTCTGCGACAACAAAAACGTCCGTTAGATTTCCGCCACTGGAAGTCGGATTTTTGCCATACCACGCCAATATTGAACACTCTTCTGATCTGCCACATCTGGCCAATCCATTTACATTCGGTCCTGACTCATCGGCAGCCACCGCCGAAGGTCCTATTCCTAAAAACATTCAGGAACAATCTGTGTGAAACAGACAGTAGACAAGGTATTGTTACCCCTCATCTGATGCTTCATGAGTCTAGAACAGGCATTCGTAGAGAGAACCAAAAAACGTTGAATGTTATCTCGAAATGTGGTCGATATGTTGAAACATGCTTTAAACTCTTAAATCGGATTAAGGAGAATGAACCTAGTGATTTAGGGCAGTGTAAATCACCCTTGCAGCCAAGATTAACTATTTGCAAAAAGAGTACGGTTCACTTGTAGACAAAAGTAACTTCGATGAGCCTACAGCAAACATTTTTCGTTGTTTACAAGGAAACGCCTCTGGTTTTGATCGGGAAACGCTTAACAACATACGTGTTGCCGCGGTATTGTCTAGTATTCGTCGGTTTGAAGCACCGCCCAGAGGACGTGGGCATGGACGGTCTTTTTCTGGTAATTAATCGTATGGTGGTGGACGAGGCAACCATTACGGCAGGGCCCGACGCAATGTTTTCGATCAGTTGCAAGGAGCGCATTTTAAAACACCCGGCAACATACAGTCAGATGCTGAGATAGATTAGTTTAATAATGCGAAATACTTTGGCATCAAATCTTGATGCATAGCGCCAGATAGTTGCTTCGGAAACTGTTCAGAGTTATATTTCCAATGGTATTAAGTTTCCTATAGTTGATGACATTCCAAGTTTTTGTTGTGAAAACAGGTAGTTTTCTACTTTACAGTGGCAGTTTTTGTTACAAGAAATAAATCACTTGTTGTTACTAGGTCATGTTGTACCATGTGAGGTTAAGCCGAGGTGTATCTCGCCTATAAATTGTATTACAAAGAAAAATGGAAAATATAGACTCGTAACTGATTTAAGATTGCTGAATTATAAGTGTCAACCAACCAAGTTTAAGAATGAAGATATAAGTACTGTAATTTCATTTATTCAACCTAAAGACTAGATTGTAACTGCTGATCTAAAAAAAAATTTTTTTTCATGTACCGGTACACCCGGACGATCAGGAGCTGTTAGGATTCCAATTCCGCGGTAATTATTACAAATGGACCGTGTTGCCGTTCGGACACTCGTGTAGTCCATATTTCTTAATTAAAGTTCTACGACCAGACATAGCATATCTTCGTTCTCATGGATTACGAGTTGTAGTGTATGTGGACGATTTTATCTTATTACCTGAAGAGAAATGTATTAATAGTCATAGACAGCTTTTAATTAAAACTTTACAAGATTTAGGTTGTGTTGTGAACTTTGAAAAGTTTTCTTTAGTGGAATCATATGTTAATCCTTACTTGGGATATATTATTGACACTGCGGGTGAACAGTGTGTAATTCATATCACATCTGAACGTATTCGCAAATTGAAACGCGATATTAAAAAAAGTGTTATTTAAAGGGGAAACCCAAGCTCGTGGATTAGCGAGAATCGCAGGGCAATGCTTGTCCATGTCAAAGTTTATATTTTCGGCAAAGTTACTTCTTAGAAATTTATATAGATAACTTGCTACCCGAAAGTATTGGAGTGACATTTTGTTTTTAGACAAGTACACGCGTACTGATTTACAGTGGTGGTTAGACTCTGTTTCACAGTGGAACGCGTTTTTCGTTGTTAACCAACAAATAGATACGCAATTAATCACAGACGCGTCTAAGTCAGGCTGGGGAGCATGGCTCACAGACAGTCACAAACAAGCTCAGGGATTTTGGACCCTTCGTATTCAGCAACAAAGTTCCAATTTCCGCGAACTATAAGCAATACTAATGGGCATACAATCTTTCAACGAGGATTTACGCAATCGCAGCATACAAGTTCTTTCAGACAATGTGACTACAGTTGCAATGATAAACGGTATGGGTGGTTCCATAGCATCCCTAGACGCAATAGCGCGTTCGATTCATATAGTGGCCGTGGAGGCAAACATAAAACTTCAGGCGAAATACATTTCGGGAACGCAAAACTGTAGAGCGGATTTACTCTCCCGAATAGAATCGTCGTACGAGTGGATGCTTCATCCACAATTGTTCAAAATGCTCGACCGCAAATGGGTTCCACACGATGTGGACAGATTCGCATCGATACCGTCGACCTAGTTAAAGGCAAACAACTCTCTGTTTTACGATCCGTTCACATCCGGGGTGGACGCTCTTGCGCAGACAAATCGGAAACAAATGAACAATTATGTGAATGCTCCGTTTGCGCTTCTTCCGCGAGTGTTAAATGTAATAAATCGTCAAAACGCAACAGCTACAGTGATAGCACCTCTTTGGCGGGGGCAGCCATGGTTCAGACAGTTAACGCAAAATGCAATAGACCTTCCAGTGGAACATCCAATGTCAAAAAGAACAGAAATGGCCATCGGGGCCAGAAAACCTTTGAAAAATCTCAGATGGAAGATTTTTGCTTGGAGAGTATGTGGGCGAACAGATTACATTGCTTAGGCTGGTCCCCGCGAGCGGCAAAACAAACTTTACATTCTTTGGCTGAATCAACATTATCTACTAACAATGTGTATATGAAAAAATATTTAGTGTTTTGCAAATTACATAACTATGTGACAACTGATACTTCTGCAACAGCCCATGTAGCAGATAAGCTGTGTTCTATCGCTGATAAGTCTGAACGTCCAGAATCATCGTTGAAGATTTCGCTAGCAGCGTTAAGTCCGTTCTTCCAGGCATTGGGCCTGAAATTGCCTACAGATAGTAGAGATATTCATAGACTCGTTACATCATTTGTAAAAACAGCTACTAAGAAACCAATGGTTCGTCAAAAACCGATGCCCATAGAGGCTTTCGTACAGTTGTTTGATAAAATGGAATCTAACGACAAACTAACTTTAAAAATGTTACGTATGAAAGCTATAACTCTTCTTGCAATTGTGTGCATGACAGGGCCATCCGATTTGGCCCCAAAAGGGAAAAACTTTGATCCGCTGACCAATTTACTAAACCCGACATTTATGTCAGTTGATGATGTGCATTTTGAAAATGATGGCTCAATCACATTACATTTTTGGGCAATTAAAAATGACACAAATGGACAGGGATTTGAAATTAACATTCCACCTTGTGATGATTCATCATGTGATCCTATAAGTTGTCTTAAGATGTATATTGAAAGAACGGAACAGTTCCGTCAGGGAGATTATAGACCCTTATTTCTCGCTTTAAATGCACCGTATAAACACATTAGTGCTGATACAGTTGCAAATATCTTACAAGACAGTATTACAGCTGCAGGCTTAAATGATCAAGAGTTTAGTTCTAAGTCGCTTAGACCAACAGGTTCAACGCAAGCAGTGTCCATCGAGACACTACCCGAAACAGTAATGAAAATAGGACGTTGGAAAACAAAGAAGTTTTCCTCAACCACTATGTCTATGGTCAAGTAAATAAGGAGTATACAGATAAGTTGCTACATGAATGTTAGTGTGAAACAGAATTTGAATTATTTGTACTGTTCTCTAAAATGCAGCATACATTAACAAAAAAATCATGATGAGCAATTAACGTAGATTAAGAAAAATAGTATTTAATGCGAACTATTTTTTGTGAGACTTATTACGCATTGAGCGTAATAATTTCGTCTTGTTCCGGAGGTGAATTATGTGAATGAAGTGATTTATGGATAAATAACTGGAGATAAGCTTGAGATATAGATGTAAAGACCTGGGCCTTCCGTGTATATCTGGAGCAGAGACAAGCAGCATACATTAACAAAAATCAAGGTGAGCAATTAACGTAGATTTAGGTAACATAATATTACATAACAACTATTAAATCTGTGCTATTTGATGAAAATACGCTGAACAGTTTGGAGGAGTAGTTCTTTAAAGCTAATTGACAACTGACCTCTCACAAGTGACAACAGGCGACACGCCGCTGGGCCATCTATTACCATAGCTCACCGCATTTTGTGCTCAGGTAAGTTAAAAAAGTACCAGCACATTCGTTGAATACATATCCCCCGCAAAATAAATTGTGTAGATGGGTGCAAAACCTTTGATAAAAAGGTATACTCATACAAAATAATTAGGTGTAGGGTTATTGTTTTATGAATTCTCCTCATTCATATCTTAACACTCTTGAAGTTTCATGTTGAAATCTTGTATTGTATCTGATATATAGCCTTGAAAAGTTACATCATACAAAAACAGCGAAGGGCAATAATATAAGTTAAGACAATGCAGGGTTATGGTTATTGGTCATGTCACTTCTTTCCATTGATTTGCACACATCCGTGAATTATCGTATCTGAGATATATACATGAAAAGTTGAATTGTACAAAAACAACAAAGGACAATAACTCTTATTTAAAATAGTGAAAGGTCATGGTTCTTAGTCATGGCACTTCTAATTAATATTGAAGTATTGCATGGTATCTACGATATAGCGCTGAATTGTTCCATTATACAAACACAAACAAAGGGCAATAACTCTTATTAAACAAAGTTCGAGTTATGGTTATTGTGCATGACAGTTCTCCTCATTGATATCTACACACCAACGAAGTTGCATGTTGATATCTTATATAATATCTGAGATATAGCCCTTACAAGTTTTGTGAACGACGGTTGGACGAACTGACGGACTGACAGACTAACGGACTGACGGAAAATCGCCATTTCTATAAACCTCCGCCTCTGCCAAAAAGTGTTTCAGTTAAAACTCTTTACAAGCATCTACATATTAAAGCCATTCATTTGTGAAATTTTGAGAGAGATCCACGAGTAGTTATAAAAACAGTACACATCATAAGTTTCGCGACAGACTTTATTAAGGACCAACTTACGGACAGACAGTTGGACGCACAAGTTCAGTGCTAAATGTCACCCACTATGTGGACCCATATAAAGAATAAAAGGGCCGTTATTCTGCCAAAATAGGTAATAGCAAAAATTCATTTGTTTATGATCATATTTACATTAAGGTCATAAGATAAAAGTTTGAGAAAAATCGGCTAAGCAGTTAAGGAGAAGTTGAGTACATACTTTTGAGGCCTAAATATTCCATAGAAGAAAAAAATGACAAAGAGCCATATTTCAACTAAAACTGGTTGCATAAAAAACGCATCTCGTTATGATCATCTACACGTCCTGAACTCTAAGCTGTGAAACGTTTTTACAAAAATATGGCATAAACTTAAGGAGGAATAGCGTACACAAAATAGTTGGGCTAATATATAAACAAGAGATGTGTTTATCAGGAACACAATGCCCCCTACTGCGCCGCTTTGAAGACATATATTTTACCTTTGGCCTTGAAGGATGACCTTAACCTTGACCTTGCACCACTCAAAATGTGCAGCTTTATGAGATACACATGCATGCCAAATATCAAGTTGCTATCTTCAATATTGCAAAAGTGAAGGGCAATGTTAAAGTTTTCGGACGTACGGACGGATAGACGGACGGACGGACTGACGCACAGTTCAAAAACTATATGCCGCCCTTCAGGGGCATTAAAACAAATAAAGAGCTATAATTCATAGCTACGCAAACATCCATACTTCTTATTATGGACTTAACATCCAGGGCCTTGCAGATATTGTCGAATGTTTGCGTGAAATCTACTAATGTAGACATGGAAGGCAAAAGCGAAAAAACATGAACATGTGCGCATTTCTATCTGCCATCAATTTTCTCGCTTCATACACTTATCATATTGTCAGAAATCTAGGTCAAAACCTCTGGATAAGACAGCTACAGTAAAACAAGAGGGTCAACATACATCCTTATTGACTGCGAGTACTTAGGTAGTGGATGGCTGGGAATAGCAGTTAATAAGATTGCATGATATTTCGGAATAAGTGCCTCTTGACTTACTTCATAGAAAAACACCCAGAATGTAATTAAGCACAATTTTTCCCCATCACTGCCATATCATGATTAAAAAACATAATCATGTATAATGAGCACCTATTATACAAATGTTCATGCGATTTGGTAGGGTGTTGACTGTTGGTAATGAAATTCTGTCTGAAGCAGGATTTTTACATGTATATTCAAAAACATGATGAGACAGCATACTATGCATACTATGCAAAAGAAACAGCTTTTAAGACACAATGTATAGATCAGTGTTTTAAAGTCAGTAATTGGTAACTCGCCTTAAATAAAATACACACTTTTGGAAACAATGTTAATTGTACAAGTTCATGTAGACAAAACTAGACATATTATGTGCACTGTGACTAGTCTGTTACTTATTTGATCAAAGATGTTGCTGTTGTAGAGTTTTATGTTTAATCACTATTGGCAGAACCACAAACGTGGATAGGATGTATTGTGCGCACATGTTCTTGTGGTTAATAGTAAAAAGAAAATCAAGTAACAATTGGCATGATTTTATATTAGCAATGGGTAGTGTTGTTAAACTCAAAACTTGATTGTTTTGATCCAGGCCTAGGCCTCACTGGCCTTCAAGGTATACAAGAAAAGACACAAGAGCGCTAAAAGTTCTGAGGCGCTCACCTAAGACTGCATGAAACAAAAGCATTCTGAGAAATGGTTTTCGCAAGGTTTTACAAAAAAGAAATTCGCCCCAGCTCCAGGAAGCCATGGTCTTGAAAAACAAATTATCATGCCAAGAAATAATAACAACACAATTTGTGTAAATGTGTTTGACAACTTACACAAGTAGTGTGTTATGCAAACAATTGTGACTGCTAGAGTCGTCAAATTGCGCCTAATTGCAGTCTTGTTTTTTTAACAGACAGAAACTGAATTTCACTTAGCCAATAAATAATTATATTTCATCTTGATAATTAACTAACAACACACCAATGCTGGTTTTGTTACACTGAAATCCAATAAATGGTTTTCTGTAAACTCATAGTATTGAGCATAAGTTTAATATCTTTAAATGATGCTATTTTGAATTGTCGTACACATGTAAATTATTAAATTGCTTACATGCAACTTCTCTCGTCTTTATCCATTACTCGATATTCACGTATATACCCGCTTTCCATTTTTAAAAGCAAATTCTGGTAAATACGGTGTTTTTATGGCAGTTTTGAGGCTAATATTAGGCTCCATTCCCCTCAAGAAAAAGTATATATTTTTCCCCGAATAAAAAAAATCCCCTCCAGAAATTACAAAAATACTGAAAAACAATACGTATCTTTATCCGAAGAAAACGTTGCCCGCATTCAAACCTTGTTTGTTCTAGTTTTTAGACGCTTGGTTTTTCTTTTATAAAAGCGATGAAAGCACTTAACATCGTGGTTGCGGTCTACGTCATCAATAATGTTGAAAGCACATGTTGTATTAACGCAATAAGCGTCGGGTTACCAATGAGCGTCTCGTCTTATTACGATCGTCAAGCTGCTTGGCAACAATGAATAACAATGTCGCACAATTCAAAATTTTATAAAAAAAAATAAACTAAATAAAAATCTGCCGAACTATGTAAAAGAATCGGCATTCTTTTTAAGCAGTCCGCGCTGAGAGAATGAAAACAACAAAAGACTTGCCCCAGGTAATATGTATTCAAATTCAACAGTTCATCCTATATATGTTAATTTATTGTTGTTTTTCAGTATACACATAACGTATTGATTCCATTAGATTGAGGATAAATGGAATGAGACCGAGTTTTATTGGGTTCCTTTTTAAGAATGAGTAGAATAATGAGGATCGGACTGAGCCAAACATACTTTGTACTAATGAAGTATTAACAAGGATATCCATAACATTAAAGCACCTTTCATAATTTGAGTTACCGTATGATAGAATTGAATGAGTTCCATTTGTATGCCCCCTTTCGAAGAAAAGGGAACATATAGTGATCGGACTGTCCGTCTGTCTGTCTGTCTGTCCGGCCGTCCGTCCGCTCTCATGAGAGAGGTCTTATCCATGGGCTGAATGGTAGGTACAGAATTGACTTGTGGGGAGAAAGTCGACTTTTGGGTTGCACCCCATAATCCATGCGTACAAATGTCGAATTTGGACAAGAGCACCTCATAGGTTTGTAAAAATATTGTAGCCCACTAATGTTCAGCTTTAACTGTCCGTCCGTTATTTTCGGCCAAGATTACAAAATGTCGCAAATCTCCAAGGGAGATAACACGCATAGATCTGCTGTTTCCATCGCAACTACTCGACAATTTCCGTTGCAACGAATGCAGCCGAGCTATTCCGTATCACTCTGGACCCAATCGGCTTTTTATTGCACTCTTTACGGAGACTCCGAAGACGGACGAAGTGTAACGATTTATTCCGAATTGTTACGTCACGCCCTCTATGCCGGAAAATGGGGTTAGTGTTATATGCAGACGCGCATAGCAGTTTGAATTCAGAAAACAGATTGTTTGTGCAGATTGTGTATCACGTGATGAACAGTGGGAGGTGTATATTTTGCGGCACTATTAGAATTTGTAATGCAGATTTTTAGTGCAGATTATGATGAAACCCTATTCGTCTGCGTCAATAATTTGTCGTGGTTTATAATAGCGTTAGAAAAAAAGATTGAGTTCTGAATACAGATTTATAATGCAGATTGTGTAACTTCTATTTGCATGTAAGCGTTAGATGTAGACGTGCACAACAGATTGAGTTCTGAATACAGATTTATAGTGCATTGTGTAACTTCTATTTACATGCTTCTATGCGATCTTCGCAAGTTTTATATGCGTGGTATAGCGTTGGGGAACAAATGAGCACCTATAAATCTGTATCCAGATAACTTTCACATCGTGCTTATACGATTTAATTCTGGATTATACGAGATTGTTGCCTATTGATCTGTGTACATTGAAATGCGCGTATACGGTCTTAAGGCCCACTCTCACTATGATGCCGGTGGAGCCCCGGTGCGTGATCCGGGATCTACCGGGATGAACCGGGGCTCTACCGGGGTGAACCGGGGACGACAGGGATGAACCGGGGACAACTGGGGCTCCACGCTCCACCGGGTAAGTATTAAAATGTTTTAATACCTGCGGGATGAACCGGTTGTTACCGTGAAGGACCGGCATCGACCGGCGCGGCACCGGGAACAACCGGGACGGCACCGGGAACAACCCGGACGGCACCGTTGCTCCATCGGGGCCCATACAGACCCCGGCAGAGCTACAGCAAGGCCCCGGTTGTCGCCGGTGGTGCCCAGGTGGAGCCCTGGTGAATGCCGGCAGAGTCCCGGTATAGCCAGGTTCATTGGTAAACCGGCGCTCTGCCGGGACGCCACCGGAATTCACCAGGGCTCCACCTGGCCATTACCGGCGACGACCGCGATTAAACCGGGGCGTTGCCGTAGCTCTGCCGGGGTCTGTTGCCAGAATAGCCCCGGTGATTCTCGGCGGAGTTACGGTAGACCGGGGCTTCGCCGGAACGCTGCCGGCTTTTACCGGGTCTCCACCTGGGCATTACCGGCGACAACCTGGGCTCTGCCGGGGCTTCACCGGGATAAACCATAGCTTGTTCGGGGTTGACCGGGACTCTGCCACATTCAGGTTTAATAATGATGAGTATCTGTTGATCTGCACCCAGTTAACATTCACATGCGCATATATACGGTCTTACTTGCATTACAGAGCTAAAGGAACCCTATCAATGTGCATCGAGTCGATATATGAAGCTGGCTTATTCGCTAGTACTTGTATTAAATAACTAATGACATTATATTTATCTGCGTTCATACACTTTTCGCATGGCTTGAGACGTATTAAAAAGCGTTGTGGAACTTATGAACGTCTATTAATCTGCGTATAGACAACTATTACATCGTGCGTATACCATCAAACTAAGGTTGTTCACGGACCGTTTTACGTCACAACTGAATACATTTTACACTTGCTCTTGCATGTTTAATTTCCATTACATGGATCGCGATTTTAATTAAAATAAAAATACTTTAGTCGCAATTAAAGCAGTATAAGAACGCACATGGATAAGGATTGCATTACTTATTAAATGCCATGAATTAAGATGTTCGTGTCGACTGAGCGCAAATGTATATGGAAAAATCCCATACAATCCCCGATTGTAACCGTATACGCGCCCTGTGAGTGCTGTCGTAACGCATGCAGATTAATAGGACTTATTAGTTTTCCGTCGAATTTAAAATCCAAATAAAAACCTGTGAAATACACTGTGAAGGTTGTTGGCATGCATAAGGATTAATAGGTTATCACAAATTCCCCGTTGAAATTAGATCCATATAAGAATCTGATAGGATGCATTGAAACGAATGCAGATTTATAGGGTTGTCCGTCGCAAGTAAACTTTATAAGAATCTTAGAAATGCCATGTTAATGTTGTCGAAACGCCAGTAGATTTATAGGGCTTTATTATTTTTCTTTCGCAAATCAATCACATATAAAAACCTGAGATATGCCTTGTAAAGTTTATCGGACGCATGCAGATTGTTCGGGCTTCAGTAGTTATCCGTCGCATGAAACCAAATTCGGAACCTGCTCAGACTTTGGACCTGGACGCAGATGATTAGGGACTAACTACGTTTTAAATGCAATTAAAAGATTATAGCACACGGGATAAAACACTTATAAATCTTCAATGCTGTCGGAACACATGCAGATTGATAGGGCTGCAATAGTTTTCCGTCGAAATCAACCACATATATTTCAAAGAATCTTCTTAGATTGTTTAGACGTAAATAATGTGTTCATATCGCATTAAATGGAATAAAGCCCGTATAAGCATTAGTTTTATAATATCTTTTAATACAGCATAGAGACCGTATAAGAATACGGGAATGTCAACTGGGTGCAGATTATAGGGCTTCATTTGTTATCAATTGCAATTTAAAAACATATTGAAACATCTGAAGATTGAACGGATGTATATAAATGTAGTTTATTAAATAAACATCATACCATAAGCAGACAAATAATGTTTATTAAATGTTAATAAAATAAAATTCATACAATTAATAGTTGTAGTCGGGATCTGTTCCGGAGAATACACTTGCATAAAAACTGACAATACTCAATTTCTATTGACGCATACACACTGGGATATACACTCAATGACAGTCTGCTCTATACGATCTGTTATGCACGTCTGCACATAACATCAACCGGAAAATGGAGGCACTCGGTGGAAAATTATAATTCAAGTGGAGCAGAAGGTTTAACGAACGATTTCTACAAAGGTAAATCGACAAATCTTATTATCATAATGCATCGGTGTTGTGTTAGTTATCATATATTGCAAATATTTCCTTGTTGCTAATGTATCTCTACTTTTATCGTCATCGACTTTCACTGATGTTAAGAGTGGAAGTGGGTGGAGAAATATTGATGGGCGATGGTGATTTCGTCCAAATCACGGATCTTATGTATTGTTTTATTAATAATAAATCACACCTAGCATATCTAGGCCCAGTGTTAAATCTAGAATCGCCGGTTGTATGACCCGATGCACTCATAAATGAAAATACTTCCAAACTTATCAAATTCAAGGGTTGCAACAGGGCTTTTTTCACCAAGTGGGGAAAGGGCCTGGCCTTTACGTTGGGGAAGAAATTTTACGGTATTTTGTCCAAAATGGGAATTTTCTGAGGGGCCTTTCTCTGAGGGGTATCGGCCTTTGACAGGCTACTGACAAAGAAGAAATGCGGATGTTTCGCGACCAGGTTTTTTGCATCTTCTTCTTTTATAATAATGGCTATGTTCAATACTGATACATTATGCCCATGCGTGGCGGGTTAAAAAGAAATAGATTGATAGATTGGTAAACCTAAGCCCTTAAAACTTAAGTATATACATATACAACTTTGCATGTGGTGCAGGCTTTTTCCGCTCCATTTTGGGAATACGCCACACTGGAATTTTGGGAATTTCGCGTCGTGAAAACACCCATTTTGGGAAAAAAATTATTCGCAAAATTGGCTCAATTGGGAAAAATTATGGCATGTAAATAGTGTTTTTTATATTTCAAAGAAGCCGTTAACTGGTAAATAACGACTATTTTGATAACTTATTATTAAAATTTTACAAAGTATTATGAACATGTGAGATAAGTGCAGGATTTTTAATCTGAATTTGGGGAAAAGGCCTGGCCTTTTTTGAGGTGAAAAAAATGGTGCGAAGCGCCGGATTTTGAGGAAAATAAGGAAAGTCTTAAATAATCATTAACATAATTTACAGTTTTTAAAACAAATTCAAGGCAATAGATAATTTAATTATGCAACACTTTCTATTTTCTACACCGGATCAGGCTAACTTATTTATTTTAAGGTAAAAAAAAAAAAAAAAAAAAATTATTTTTTTTTGGAATTGGGAAAAAAAAAATTACTTTGGAAAAAAACAACCAGATTTGCATTGGGAATGGGGCCGAATTTCGGACCCATGGCATAGGGCGGAAAAAGCCTGGTGGTGAGAATATTAGTGCAGTTTTCATGTCAATGACACTATTGGAAATTTAGTGTGTAATGTTATAACATAAATCGCAAATTATAAGCAATGTTCTGCAGAGCTCCAGATAAGGACCGTACAGCCGTAGATACGCCTTTTTCATGAAGATTTACGCATTTATTTTTATAAACTGGACGTACAATTACGACATTAATATCCATTTTACGCATTTACGAAAAAAATCTGGCCGTACCGATACGTCTGCGTCAGCGCGGCGTGATTTGTTGGTCTCTAACCTAACGGCGCTTTTCGTTAATTTAAATTACCGAAAAGTTGTAGACTGGGTTCATATATTATTGTCTATTCTGTCGCATGATCTCTTGTAACTTGTAAATCCGTCAAAAACGATATGTCTGCGCGCAATTGAATGCCGGCTTAACCAAAAGCGGCTCAAAACAACACTTTGTTGTCATATAATGACTACATACGTTGTCTTCTAACTATCCTGACATTTAATCTGTTAACCCAGAAAAAGACATTGTCGCCCCGATATTAAACGATTTGATTGCATCGGTGGCGTAAAACGTTAGAAAACACGATGGGAAATGGATGAGACAGTGAAATAAGTGTTCATTTACTTAGCTTACTAGTTGGCTTGTGTTTTCTTGTCAAGAAAAATGAAGAAATAGTATTAGTCATGAGTTTTAATGTGTAGTTGTATTAGCATCATAATTCTGAATGGAAAACCTAATACAGTAACTGTTTAAGAAGCTACATATATTTATTATAATTGCTGCAAATGTTTCTGTAAAGTCAGTTATACACCCTTCAATATCCAAGAACACGGGTAGTACAGTACTACCTGTATTTTTGGATATGGTAGTACAGGTACTAATTGATTTTAAGCGTTACTCCTTTTCTTTCTGTCAGTGGCAGTACCGTTACTAATTTCACAAATCCTTATCTGGAGCTCTGTTCTGGGTAACTTCAGTACACTCAGGTGGTCTGAACAGTTTTTCACATGTACTCAGAGTGTCCATCCAAACATCTAAAGCATGCAATGTTAACAACTTTCTCGAACATAAGTGGTTTAGTTAGTTTTTTGGAAAAGATCGAGTCATTGTAACATTACATTTTCACTCTCATATATCAAAATCATGTAAACTTTTATTTTGTTGTCGAATGTGGTCTACAAATGTTTTATTACTCATACATGGATCTTTAAAACATAAGACAAAATAATAAATAAATACTTGACAAAATAATATGTAAATACTTGGCAATTTATTGAAAAAGATTTATTCTGACTAAACCAGCAACTATTTTAAAAGTTTTATAGAGATCACCAGCTGTTTGTCACACATATCGGTTTGAGCAGCGACATATACAAAAACTGTGTTTGTGTACATCCCAGGTTTGAGTCAATAAATGGTTAAGTGAAAAGTAAATTTTATTTGTTAGATTACACTAATTGGCATAACATCTGCTTTAGAGCATATGGAATCGATTGTTCAAGGTTTGTTCTATTAATCCGTTATCGCTTGTTTAATGGTCTACTTTCTTCACGGTAGACCTGATCATGTGACACTTATCCGGATGTAAAAACACGCACAGACGTTGAGGGAAAGGAAAATAATAAGGTTTCTGATATTGTCATCAAGATTATGAATTCTTTATGAAGTTATAATTATATATTATTATATGGTCTTATTTCAAAATACAGCAGGCTTGAAGCCCATGAGTACACATACATATAATAACACAGAATGTAGTCAACAGTGGTCAATGACATACAGGCAAATACATAATATAATTTTTTAGGAATATAAATTTAGATTTAACAATAAAAGGAATTAGCAAAGTTCTCTTAAGACATGCATATTGAAAATAAACAGCTATTTTTAAACAGGTGTATATATATTTACATGTATACCACTGTTTACCGTTACAAACTAATTTAAGGTAAGTATAGATATATAGATAATTATATAAATATTATGTGACAATTCTTAAGTTGCACCAAATCAAGCTTCAATTAAAAGTATAAAAATAGATCGAGTGCCATAAATTCATGTTGGTTGTGTTCTTCAATAATTATACAGAAATGTACATATACACTGTATACATAAACCTAAAAAGAAAGTGCAAATAATGAAAAAAGTAAGCGAATCGCACTATACTTCATAATCAGACATTGCATTTAATAGATATCTATATTATCCGTGTTATTTTGAAACTTACTTTTTAATTTAATCACATACATTAAACAACATTTATTGCATTTTGCTATTGTTTATTTCGAATGAAACAACATTTATTACACTCTAAAAAGTATTATTGTTTATTTTGTTGTTCATGTATTGTGTACAGTTTATTCATAACAAAGCATGAAATAACACATAAAACATTTTTAAAACAAATACAGTAATGTTTATCGACAACGTCTTATTGTAAGTAGAAGATAAAGATTCTCGGCAAAGCATGACAAGCAATGCCACTTCAAATTCAGGGCGAAACGACGAAGGGCTAAACATCCAGGGTCGAAAAACCTTGGGCGCGAAACATCCGACGACCATTGTAAGGTCGAATGCAAGATGAAATCAATGCTGAGAGCTTCCCCCTTCCCCCCACACATATTTTACACTGGGTGTTTTCTTGCAACAAAAATAATGAGCATGTACTGTTTCAGATACAGCACATCATGATATAAAAAATGAGTCAGGCTGACCGTAAACAATATTTGTTTGGCGTAACGTGACTCAGTGGATCAAAAAGAACTGTTTTCCGAAAAATGGTGTGGTGTAACTGACGATTTAGGATGACAAATAAACTCCTTTCAATGTAATTGCAGTCGCAAATAAAAAGAACCAAAATTATTGGCAGTATTTGTGTTCTAAACTGGTGAGTTGCACCCAACTGGTTTGAGTACAAATATTTATAGTCAAAAATTATTGGAATTGAAATATTTGACTCCCAAAACTGTGGGGTGCAGCTCGCTATTTTAGACGGCAAATAAGCACATACATTTTGGATCTTAAAATTTTATTTTCAACTGAAATTCTAAACTAGTGAGTTGCACCTCACTGGTTTGAGTTAAAATATTTATATTCAAGAATTTTTAGAATTGAAATATTTGACCCCAAAAACTGTGGGGTGCAGCTCGCCATTTGGGACGACAAATACACCCATAAATTTTGGATATTAAAATTGTATTTTAAACTGAAATTCTAAACTAGTGAGTTGCACCTCACTGGTTTGAGTTAAATATTAATATTTAAGAAAAATTGGAATTGGAATATTTGACCCCAAAAACTGTGGGGTGCAGCTCTCTATTTTAGGCGATAAATAAGCCCATAAATTTTGGATCTTAAAATGTTATTTTCAACTGAAATTCTAAACTAGTGAGTTGCACCTCACTGGTTTGAGTACAAATATTTATATTCAATTGTTATTGGAATTGAAATATTTGACCCCACAAACTGTGGGTTGCAACTCGCTATTTTAGACAACAAATAAGCCCATAAATTTTGGATCTTAAAATTTTATTTTCAACTGAAATTCTTAACTAGTGAGTTGCACCTCACTGGTTTAAGTTTAAATATTTATATTTAAGAAATATTGGAATTGGAATTTAAATATTTGACCCCAAAAACTGTGGGGTGCAGCTCGCTATTTTAGACGACAAATAAGCCCATAAATTTTGGATCTTACACTACGCGACCCGTGATTTTTGCCGCAATTCTAGCATCACCGCAATCGATGCAACGTGACAAATCGCGGTGTTACCGAGCGACAAGAAAATTTGGGTGATGTCTCGGCGACCGTCGCACGATGTATCTCGCTGTTGCGCAATCAGCGCGAATCACCGCAAATCCCCCTTTTTAGCGATTTACGTTGAGGGTTACACTACGTTACATGTAACATATATGTATACACTTACATTATGCATTGCAATAATAAAGCTTTTGTTGTTGTTGTATACGATGGGCGTATTAGCTAAAATACTCATGTTCCGACATGAACTTGATGAAGTAATGTCGGAAGCTTTAACGGCTCCAAATTAATATAACGGCGCAGAATGATCATGCAATAATTATTGAACATAACATGTAAACATTATTTAACTAATTGCATTAGCAGAATGTTTATTAAAACTTACAAGCAATTATATTCCAGGCCCGAATACACTACCACTGTTCAAATTACATATTGTTGCCATATACATGTAGCGTAGCACTGTGTAAATTGAAAGTTGCATAGTGTTTTGTCATTGGTCGGTTATAAATACCTTGTTTCTCTATACATGGTATTTGATTTAGACGAAACTAATAATTTGGTAATTTACGAGAAATATGATATAAGTTTTCCTTTTAAACTTTGATCTTACTGTGTGTGTTTATTGACGTTATTAATTATGTTAATACTTATGTTTGCATTTCATTAAGAACTATAACGTGTAGCCCTTTTGTTAACAGTGTTAAGCAAAATATTCGCGCCACGAAAATTGTTTAAGTAACACTTTCATTTAAAGTTTAAATGTAATCAGTAGATTACGTCTAATTATTTGGACTAAATTATGCTAAACTTATTTATTTTCTGTTTCAGGCTCCAATGCGGTTAACATGTGTTACTCGCATTACTTTCCGAGCGTTGTACATACATTCACAATGTTTGATAAGCCGGAAATCGGAAATGTATTACTGTTCTATTTTTAAGTACATGTTATTATGACATCGTGTTTTATAATAATTATGTTGTTATTACATCATTGCCTATATATTAAAGCCATTAAACATTGTGTTTGTTTTGCTGAAAAAAAACGAGTATATCAACGTAGCACTAAGCACTAAGCATTCATAGAGTTCAATAAATATGATGAATTGTTAAAAATACAAAAAAATGACCTGCTGAAACTATTTGCCCGTTTTAGACTATCATCGCACCATCTAGAAATTAAAGTGGGCAGATTCGTAGGTATTGATCGTGATCAGAGACTTTGTCGATTGTGCAATATGAACGTTGTTGAATCTGAGTATCACTTCCTACTTTGTTGTGACAATTATAGACACTTAAGATTGAAATTTATTGGGCATATCTCTTGGCCTACCTTAAATTTATTCCAAACTACTATGACATCGAAAAAAATAAATAAAATATTAGGAATTTGTAAATACCTAAAAGAAGCTATGTTATATAGAAATAATACCCTTACTGAACTAACTGTTCCTTAATCCAAAGTATATCAACGTTTCGTTACATAAATACATTATATATCTGCATGTATATTATGCTTGAATATTTATATGTGTACTTTGTGGTGTGTGATGATATTACTTAACCGTTCTTTTTGTCTTTGCCATAATTATGTTGTAAATGGCTAAAGGCATGTTTCTATTGCCGATTGCCAATAAACTTTGAAACTTTGATGATGTATAATGTACATGCATCTCTCTGGGTTTTCACACACAAAACAAACAAGAGGGCCTGAAAGGCCCAAGGTATCCCCCGCAACATATGCTTTGTTTGAGGATGGGTGCAAATTGGACGGATGAACATAATGATAGATGGACGGACGGAGGACAATAACACAAAACTAAGACAAAGGAAGACGGACGGATGGACGGACGGACGGACAACGCCAAAACAATATCCCTCCGCCTATGCATATATATACTCATACCAAGTTTAAATGAAATCCGCCAAAGCACTTCCAAGATATGGCTCCGGACACAAAAGTGCCTATAGTAAAAAGCATTTTTTCAAGATACAAAGTGCCATAAGTCTGTTTTTAACAGATGGTGTACAATGCCATTTGGCGTGCATCATCCTCTTATGCATATATATACTCATACCAAGTTTCAATGAAATCCGCCAAAGAACTTCCAAGATATGGCTCCGGACACTAAAAAGCATTTTTTCAAGATACAAAGGGCCATACCAAGTTTAAATGAAATCCACCAAAGAACTTCCAAGATATGGCTCCGGACACAAAAGTGCCGGACGGACGGACGGATGGACAGCTGGACGGACGGACGGACAACGCCAAAACAATATCCCTCCGCCTCTGGCGGGGGATAAAAATCCTCAACATTTGATTATTTATTGTGTACTGTCCAGCGGGTGATAGTGTTCGTCTAGTGTCTAATTGGCACTCTTTGTATGTGTTCAAACTGTGAAAAGATGTGACAATCACAGAAACAACAAGATGGCGCTGCCAATTAAGTGCGATAATGGATCAAAGGGCATTGACAAAAAATAACAGTTTGTATATATTTTTCGGCGTTTACTCAGATGGTCTCTCACAACAAAAAACTATACAAGTCAAGGTATTATGTTTTACTTCTATCAGTAACGATACGGATACGGTGTGTTTGATTTGACTTTAAAAGAAATATCAAATTGTTGGCGATATAACTGTTTTAAAAATACGAAAGAAACATTTAACCGAAATCAACAGAATTCAATGTTCTCTGCGCTACGCAGTTTGTATAAAAAAATAAATACTTGCACACTCAATACCTTGACCTTGTACATTGCCGCATAATTTTCGAAATATACATGATGGCTATATTGGAAGCATTTGTAAACGTCGTGTTAACATTAAAACATCAGAAGTGTGTTTCGGATTATAAATTATTAAATTATTATTCTCATTTGGGAATTTAACGGAACATTTATACTTATGGTATAATTGTTTTGAATTGTATATTCATTTGTTACAACGCTTTACGTGTCAAAAAAATGTTTTGATAATATTATGCATTTACAGCACAATTTCCAGGAGGAACACATTTTTTACATGATGGCATATGACGCAATAAAACGTTTTTTTAAATTCGCTCATCCAATGAAAGCTGTGTTCCACATTATGCACTGTACTCTTTACACTTCTGAAAAATGGTGTAGTCATATAGTTCTGTAAATGAAATTCTCAAACATATTTACCGACATAAATGTTTAATATTATTTTTCGTAAGTGATGTTGCAATTATGTTGGATTATTTGATAATTGTGAATATTAGAAAAGCGTTATGTATACAGTTATCGATACGATTCGGTTTATATGCATGAATTGGCGAATCATCGATGTCACCGATATCCACTGCGATCACGGCGAATTGCGGCGAATTGCAGCGAATCACCACAACATTGAGGGGATTTAGCGCGAAGATTATCTTGCTCTCGCGCGACGTCGGAGTGACGAGCCACGTGAAATCGCGGTGATTTTACACCCAAAAAGCAAAATGCCCGCCTTGACTCCGCAAATTAGGCAAAAATCACGGGTCGCGTAGTGTATACTTTTATTTTCAACTGAAATTCTAAACTAGTGAGTTGCACCTCACTGGTTTGAGTACAAATATTTATATTTAAGAATTATTGGAATTTAAATATTTAACCCAGGAAACCCTGGGGTGCAGCTCGCTATTTTAGACGACAAATAAGCCCATACATTTTGGATATTAAAATTGTATTTTCAACTGAAATTCTAAACTAGTGAGTTGCACCTCACTGGTTTGAGTACAAATATTTATATTCAATTATTATTGGAATTGAAATATTTGACCCCACAAACTGTGGGTTGCAACTCGCTATTTTAGACAACAAATAAGCCCATAAATTTTGGATCTTAAAATTTTATTTTCAACTGAAATTCTTAACTAGTGAGTTGCACCTCACTGGTTTAAGTTTAAATATTTATATTTAAGAAATATTGGAATTGGAATTTAAATATTTGATCCCAAAAACTGTGGGGTGCAGCTCGCTATTTTAGACGACAAATAAGCCCATAAATTTTGGATCTTATACTTTTATTTTCAACAGAAATTCTAAACTAGTGAGTTGCACCTCACTGGTTTGAGTTAAAATATTAATATTTAAGAAAACTTGGAATTGGAATTTAAATATTTGACTCCAAAAACTGTGGGGTGCAGCTCGCTATTTTAGACGACAAATAAGCCCATAAATTTTGGATCTTAAAATTTTATTTTCAATTGAAATTCTTAACTAGTGAGTTGCACCTCACTGGTTTGAGTACAAATATTTATATTCAAGAATTATTGGAATTTAAATATTTGACCCCAAAAACTGTGGGGTGCAGCTCGCTATTTTAGACGACAAATAAGCCCATACATTTTGGATCTTATACTTTTATTTTCAACTGAAATTCTAAACTAGTGAGTTGCACCTCACTGGTTTGAGTACAAATATTTATATTTAAGAATTATTGGAATTGAAATATTTAACCCCGGAAACCCTGGGGTGCAGCTCGCTATTTTAGACGACAAATAAGCCCATACATTTTGGATATTAAAATTGTATTTTCAACTGAAATTCTAAACTAGTGAGTTGCACCTCACTGGTTTGAGTACAAATATTTATATTCAATTATTATTGGAATTGAAATATTTGACCCCACAAACTGTGGGTTGCAACTCGCTATTTTAGACAACAAATAAGCCCATAAATTTTGGATCTTAAAATTTTATTTTCAACTGAAATTCTTAACTAGTGAGTTGCACCTCACTGGTTTAAGTTTAAATATTTATATTTAAGAAATATTGGAATTGGAATTTAAATATTTGACCCCAAAAACTGTGGGGTGCAGCTCGCTATTTTAGACGACAAATAAGCCCATAAATTTTGGATCTTATACTTTTATTTTCAACAGAAATTCTAAACTAGTGAGTTGCACCTCACTGGTTTGAGTTAAAATATTAATATTTAAGAAAACTTGGAATTGGAATTTAAATATTTGACTCCAAAAACTGTGGGGTGCAGCTCGCTATTTTAGACGACAAATAAGCCCATAAATTTTGGATCTTAAAATTTTATTTTCAACTGAAATTCTTAACTAGTGAGTTGCACCTCACTGGTTTGAGTACAAATATTTATATTCAAGAATTATTGGCATTGAAATATTTGACTCCAAAAACTGTGGGGTGCAGCTCGCTATTTTAGACGACAAATAAGCCCATACATTTTGGATCTTTGAATTTTATTTTCAACTGAAATTCTAAACTAGTGAGTTGCACCTCACTGGTTTGAGTTAAAATTGTTATATTCAAGAAATATTGGAATTGGAATTTAAATATTTGACCCCAAAAACCGTGGGGTGCAGCTCGCTATTTTAGGCGACAAATAAGTCCATAAATTTTGGATCTTAAAATTTTAATTCTCAACTGAAATTCTAAACTAGTGAGTTGCACCTCACTGGTTTGAGTTAAAATATTTATATTCATGAATTATTGGAATTAGAATTTAACTATTTGACCCAAAAAACCGTGGGGTGCAACTCTGTATTTTAGACAACAAATAAGCCCATAAATTTTGGATCTTAAAATTTTATTTTCAACTGAAATTCTAAACTAGTGAGTTGCACCTCACTGGTTTGAGTTAAAATATTTATATTCATGAATTATTGGAATTGGAATTGAACTATTTGACCCCAAAAACCGTGGGGTGCAACTCGCTATTTTAGACGACAAATAAGCCCATAAATTTTGGATCTTCAAATTTTAATTTCATCTAAAATTCTAAATTAGTGAATTGCTATTCACTGGTTTACATGTCAGTTAAAAAAATTATATTCAAGTATTATTGGAATTAGAATTGATATATTGATATATTTGACCTAAAAAAACGTGGGGTGCAGCTCGCTATTTTAGACGACAAATAAACCCATAAATTTTATAAATGCATTGCTTCTTCAGACTACGTGATTATTCACGAAGATCCAGGGGTGTTGCCAGGAAGCATCTGCAGCATTGTTGGGTATCGTAACCGCCAGTCGAGTTTCCATCTTAGTGCAACATGCAATCGTGGGCAGATCAAGGAACTACCCGCTTTGTCTCCACAAGAAACCATTAAGATGTTAGAATCAGACTTAGCACATGACTTAACTCATGACCTAAAGGTTTCCCAAGATGGCATAACCTGCCTGAACATAATGAAGGATAATGTGCTGCAACGTGAAGATAAACACATGGAGATGACACTTCAATTTAAGGAAAGACCTATATTGCCAAATAACAGAAGCGCAGCTGTTATATGGTTGTCACACCATAAAGGAAAACTAAGCAGAGATGATGAGTACCATGGAAATAACAAGGTATTTATGAACGAGATTATCAAACGTGGTGATGCAGAGTTTGTACAAGAAACATCGGAGTCGAAATGCAATGCTCATGCTCATCAGAACATTCAATACCAAGGCAGAGTTTTCACACTAAATAAACAACAAAGCATGGGCTATTGGGTTGTTGGTGGGAGTAAAGTGGTAGCAAACGATATCTGAAATTGTGTTGAATGTAGAAAACTCAGAAGACCAATAGAGTGTCAGAAAATGGCAGAGTTACCAAGTGACCGTGTGGAAGAGTACCCACCATTTACACATTGTGGGATTGACTGTTTTGGACCTTTTATGGTGAAACAAGGTCGTAAAGAAATCAAACGATATGGACTTTTGTTAACGTGTCTGTGTTTGCGTGCAGTGCACATTGAAATGCTTGATGATATGTCGACTGATGCATTCATAAACAATTTAAGGCGTTTCATGGCAATTCATTGAACTGTGAGACAAATCCGCCCAGACCAAGGAACTAACTTTATAGGTGCTAAAATTGAACTTTTTGCTAAATTGTATGTGCCTAAAGTTGTTTCTCATCTTGCAGAAAAACATTTTGATTTTCTTCTAAACGCTCCATTAAGGTGGAGTATGGGAGCGACAGATTAGGACCATTAGAAATGTAATAAACTCTGTATTGCTGCTGTGTCTATGACGTTTAGATGAATCTTCATTGCGAACATTGTTTTTACGAAGTGATGGCTATCATCAACAATCGTCCGTTGACACTATGTGACATAAATGATCCAAGTGCACTAGAACCACTTACACCAAATCACATACTTAACGGAAAATCAGATTTTCCTGCACCACAACCCGGAGACTTCATACGCGAGGACCTCTTCCTGAAGAAACGTTGGAGACGTGTGCAGTATCTCATTGAACAGTTTCGGTTGGATTGCAACAAGAGTACATTGCTGCCATTTCATTAAGACAGAAATGGCATTCGGCTTGCCGTTATATTCGTGTGAACGATATAGTAATGATCAAGGACGAAGGGTAACCAAGGAACCAGTGGACCAGTGGACACTTGCTGTCGTTGTTAAAGTCACACCCGATAAGGACGGTCTCGTAGGTAGGGTCAGGGTGAAGGTCGGATCGAGGAACAGCTCCAGTGACAATTCTCGAACGCAGTGTACATAAATTAGTCTTGCTTATTGAGCATCAGTAACTAAATACTTTTGGGTGTAAATTTTGATCCTTGTTATCAACTTATCATAAACTTTAGTCTTACCTTATTTAGATGAAAATTTGCATTTGAATTTTTAGTCGATGTGAACATGTGTATTTTTTCACATGTAACTGTTCTTACATGAGACTTATAATAATATGGTAATATTTCTAGATTTTATTAAGTAGGAACTGTATGTACCTGGTATTATTCTGTATGCTAAGAAGATTGATTTCTTGAAGGTTCATGCAAGTTGTATATCTGATGTATTTAATGCCTGTTAATATTTAGAATTCATTGTTTGCAAAAATGTACATGTATGTTTAATTGTTTGTTTAAAGGCAATTAATAGTTGTGCCCATGTTATTTTGGCTTTGTGTTTTCATAATCTTTTATTTTTGGAAATCATAGATGATTTGGTTGGAGTGTAAATGTCTCTTGTTAACTTTAATTATTTGTCAGTTTGTAGTTGACCCCAAGGCCGAGAACTGTCTTCTGCGAAACATTTTGTCGATACTGGTTGTATAGTATAATGTAACCTTAGCCCGGTATCTTTGAAACGCTTTGCACAATTCGTCTAATGGTCATGATTACACGTGTTATATAACACCATTTAAATATGTAAAGAAGTTGATATTAATTAACGCAATTTTAAACGTCTTAAGGACCTTGTTTCAAAAACACAGGTATTTATGTTGAACTATTATGTATAACGTATTAAACGAATGCTGTATTATATGCTGCTAACGTATATTGACTGAAATTTCTAGCAATGTAAATTGTGCGCCAATAGCGTCTTTCTTTGTGTTGAAATGCAAAATATATAATATTAAGTGTTTTGTTGTATTATGTCGAAAAATGGACATTACTATTTCAATCTTCAAATATGTAACGTCAGTTGTACTGTAAACAACTAAACGCATTTATTTCCATTTCTTTGTCATAACCTCTGTTAAATTTCAGAATCAAAAGAACGTAATTAATGTTTGATTCTAACTTACAATATTGGATATATACTTTTTGGGAACTTACTAGATTATATTTTTCCCTTAAGCATGAACCTTCATTCTTTAACAACCATACATTTGTTGTATTTGTTAATTTAAGTTTTTACGGTTATCAAAGAATAAAGAACATATGGAATAGTGAATTGGTTAGGTCAAGGTCACCCTTCAAGGTTAAAGGTAAAGTACATCTACAAGATCAAATACTTAAATATTGGCCAAAACTTTTGAGCCGTTGTAGATAGCAACTTAATATTTTGCATACATATGTATCTCATTGAGCTGCACATATTAAGTCGTGAAATGTATAGGTCAAGGTCATCCACAAAGGTCAATGGTCGTATACTTTAATATAAGCCATAACTTGTGAACTATTGCAGGTAACAACTTGATATTTGGTATGTATGTTACTCATGAAGCTGCACATTTTGAGGGATAAAATGTTAAGGTCAGGGTCATTTTAAAAGGTCAAAGGTCAAATGGAAATGTCAAAATCTGTCACATTAGATATACCAAATCTGTTTTACCAGTTGAGACAGATACATCATATTTAGATGTATGTATATCTCGTACAGCTGAATATTTTCACAATAAGCCACAATAAAAATGTGTTCTTAAAATGTTGTAATGTTATACATTATTTTGTTAGATTTTCTTTTGGTTCTAGATTTATGAATAAAATTATGAGTTCACTTATTTTTCTTCTGGTTTACAAGTCCAAAGTTGGTTATGATGCAATTGGTAGGTTTTCCCTCCTCCGGTATTTGCAGAACCTGAGGGTTGCATTACATAACCTAAAACGTTGGTATATTTAAAGTTTAAGGTGCACCTCATTAGCTTTTGGATAAAAAAGTATATCAATATTTAAGGCGTGCACTTTGCATTAAATTATAATGAGTTGCAAAATTAAAACAAAACAGAAAGTTTATGGGTCTATTGGTCCATTGGTATGTAAAATGATGAGTTCCATCTCAGTGGTTCGGTGCTGGGTTCCCCTATTAATATTGTGTTTGCATCTAGCATCATTAGTTCAATACTGATCTGTCAAATATAAATCTAAGTTCTTGCTTTATTTGGCATCAACATGTACATGTTTAAAGTTTAAGTAAAGTTGTTGCATACATGTGTATACAGCATACCTCAATGTTTGTTGAAGAAGAAGTCTTTATGATAATATACTCAGAAGAGAAATTGTCATAACAACTTCATGTATTATAACGCCCAGTTGTATGTGGTTAACAACCAGCAGATGCACCAAAAACATATATTAGGGTGAAAGATGGGAGTACAGCCTGAATTTAAATGCCCAGGTACTATCTGAAAAAAGACTACTATTGAACACTTTAGAATCTGATTTACATCATGTTGCACCCCTTAACACATTCAGTCCTGGTGCCACATGTTGGTATTTTTTTTAATGAGTACAAAAAAGATCCGACAGCTGTTGTACTCTTTGCTTATGTATGACCAAAGAATAAACATGTCCCCTTGTGCAAAGACTTTTTTTTTCAAATATCCTTTTTTATTGCAACATTAAGCCTAATACATATTCAAAGGTATAAGATTTTCTATAAACATTCCGGGCTAAATGAGTTAAGGATCATAAGGACTGTTAACTTTATAAAATTGGACAATAAGAGCTCAATAAACTTGGACAGTAAAACCTCATAAATAACGGACATAAAGAGCTCGTAAAAACCGGACAATAAGGTGCTACACAGAAGTCAAGTCTGTACGAAATTGCACCTCAAAAGTCAGAATATGCACAAGTATACTCTCATTGGTACGTCCGTCTGTCCTTTGCGTTTAGGTTTCGAAATATGCTCATAACTTCTATGTCTCTTGAGATATAACCTTCATATTTGGTATGAATGTGTATATGGACAAGGCCTTCCCATACGCACACTATTTTTTACCCCTGTGACATTGACCTTGAACTTAGGGTCCGCATTTAGGTTTCGAAATCTGCGTTTAGGTTTCGAAAAATGCTCATAACTTCTATGTCCCTTGAGATAAAGCCTTCATAGTTGGTATGCATGTGTATATGGACAAGGCCTTTCCATACGCACACAATTTTGTACCCCTGTGACCTTGATCTTGAACTTAGGGTCCGCGTTTAGGTTTCGAAATCTGCGTTTAGGTTTCGAAAATGCTCATAACTTCTATGTCCTTTGAGATAAAGCCTTCATATTTGGTATGCATGTGTATATGGACAAGGCCTTTCCGTATGCACAAAAATTTCGACCCCTATGACCTTGACCTTTAACTAAGGGTCTGCGTTTAGGTTTCAAAATCTTCTTTTAGGTTTCGAAAAATACTCATAACTTCTTCGTCCCTTGAGATGTACCCTTCATATTTGGTTTGCATGTAAATATGGCCAAGGCCTTTCCATACGCATAAAAATGTTGACCCCTGTGACATTGACCTTGAACTTAGGGCCCACGTTTAGGATTCGAAATCTGAGTTTAGGTTTCGAAAAATGCTATAACTTATATCAAAGCGTTTATAGGCTGCATATGTCATCCTATGGTGACAGCTCTTATTTCTTAATATTCTAAATTACTATGCTTATAATGTTTTATTTTCATGATTTGTTTTTGAACTGTTTGCATCAGCTCTATTTAAACATTCATTCCATAGGCAAAGAGGGAGCTGTGTCTATTGGACCTGTTTGAGCGACTAGAGATCCAGAATTCCTTCCCTGCAGTCGGCTATCTGTGCACCCTGAGCCAACTTATCTCTTCATCCACTGCTGTGGAAAGACTGTTCAGCCTGATAAACAGTCTCTGCACACCATTCAGGAACAAGCTCAAGAAGGGAACACTGTACAGTATGGCGCACCAAAGGGGTCGAAACTTTAACTTCTGCTCGAGCAGAAAAAAATGCTGCTCGAGCAGCATTTAAATGCTGCTCGAGCAGCAATTTACTGGTCGAGCAGCATTTAAATGCTGCTCGAGCAGCAATATGCTAGTCGAGCAGCATTTAAATGCTGCTCGAGCAGCAAAATTCCTGCTCGAGCTTACAAACGGACGACATTAGCTATCTCTACGGAAACGAAATAGACCGGTGTAGCGTCAATATTGTCAGATCGTGAGATCTGACGATTTCACAGTACCTCCGTGATATTGCTCCGATCAGTCGCCGTGAAAAATGTCAGATTGATGAAAAATAATATTTAACGCATTGTTGTTTCAATTCAACTTAATTTCGCGTTTTTACAACTTGCAGTTATTTTCGGACATCTTTTTTTCGGACGTTGAACCTAAACACATTGTTCACAACAAAGATATCGAAACAGTAGTTCTAACACAATGCAAACATTTGAATTTTAAAACGATTTTCGTTTTAAATGTTATATATATCGATGATGTACATGCATTACGTTGTAAAGAAATATGGTAATGCCTAATTTACAGTCATGAGTGTTGCACTTTTTTAATACAAAGATATAACATTGATTGAAGAAAATATTTTCAGATTATATAATATATATATATTATTTCAGCTTAAAAAAGTTAAAAACTTATTATGAACCAAATTCAGTTCCAGAAATATATAATCCCAATCGGTGTTTTTATCATTATTTTAGCTAATTCACATGTACACTCAATTCAGGAAAACTATTTTATTATATTTCATACAATCATAGTTACCACTATCATCATTTATTTAATATGTCAATAAGCTTGATTGGCAATTGTCGCTTCAGCTCGGGTTATGCTTTAAAGTACCCTGTGTACTCTTAAGTATACTTTAATGTACCCCGGGTACGCTAAATATACTTAAACGTACCGTTGGTCTGTCTGTCAGTGCAGTCACTCACAAACTTGTCAGTGCTCTATCTCAGAAACTCAATATAAGTATTCAACATGAAACTTTATGGGTGTATAAATATAGCTGGGAGGGGCCATGTACAAGAACCATAACCCGTCGCTTTCTGAAATAAGAGTTATTGCGCTTTGTTGTTTTTCTATGATGTAACTAGGGCTATATCTCAGATACTATACAAGATTTTAACATGAAACTTCATGGGTGTATAATTATCAATGCACGAGAACCATAACCGTATACTTTCTTACATAACGGTTATTGCCCTTTCTTGTTATTGTTATTTTATGATGTAACTTTTCAGGGCTATATCTCATTTATAGAACCATGCATAAGAACCACAACCCTTCACTTTCTTAAATAAGAGTTATTGCCCTTTGTTGTTTTTGTATGATGTAACTTTTCAGGGCTTTATCTCAGAAACTATAAATACAAGATTTCAACATGAAATTTTATGGGTGTATAATTGTCAATGAGAATAAGTGCCATGCACAAGAAACATAACCCTAGTATATATGTACATGTCTGATGTTACTTTACAGGACTATATCACAGATACTTTACACGATTTAAAGATGAAATTTAATGGACGTTTAGATATCAATGAGGAGAGGTGTCATGCACAAAATCTATAACCCTACACTTTCTTAAATAAGAGTTATTGCCAATTGTTTTTTTATGTTGTTACTATTAAATAAGTGAGATAAGGGTACAACCCTTCAAATAAACTTTTCTGTTAGTTCTGCACCCATCAATAATCAAAATTTATTTGGCGGGGATATCAATTTAACGAATTTGCTTATTATTAGTCTAAACGTTGAAATAGACTTAATATTTTAAGTAGCAATGAGAATATAAGACACAACAGACTCATCAGTCATCAGTATTATGTTAGCATATCTTTAGTCGGTTACTGAACTAGGGCAAATAAAGTTGAAGTTTATCAGGTGGTCTAAAAGTCCTCACCGCCTAGCAGATAAGTCTACAAAGTATTTTAAAGCCGGTTCATGAACATGAAATGATAAGTCATTTACGCCATCGGGATTATTTATTTTAAGTCAATATGTTTTAAGAATCTTAAGGCACTCATTGAAAAATACACCACTACATAAATAAATATCTAGGTCAATTGTGATTCTGTCAAGCAATGATTATCATATCAATTATTATCTCCAGAGTTATTCTTTTTTTCTTGCACTTATCATAATCTAACCATCTGCATTATTTTTGCCAAACAGGTGGTTTTGCAATCTGAGCACCACAATCATCAATATTTTTGTGTGGATATAAAGATGTTATAAAAATTTCGGATTATAAAATCTTAAGTTTTATCGTGCTGTACTTGTTTAGGAGATGTGTAATACCAACTGGCTACTTCTGTTTTCAGAACTAAAAGGCACAGAAGGATTTTATTAATATTTTGTTGAGTTCTCAGATTAATCGAGCCCAAAGCACTTCCTGCTACACAAACATATTTTCGAGCAACAACACATATTGATAATATCCATTTTAATGCCGTGCGGGTCTTTACAGTGGAGTGATTGAGTCGCACAGATATGTTTGCCGCACTCCAGGAATCAGAAGTCTGCTTCTCACCACTAGTCTCGATAAACTGAATCATGGGCCTGTCGCAACATTGTGGGATGCTTTTTCATGACCAAACATTTGGCAGTCTGGAAATAAAGTAAAAGTCATTCATACTTGTGTTAAAATAGTGACCTGAAAATCAATAGGGGTCACCTGCGGGTCACGATCAATGTACCTATGAAGTGTCATGATCCTAGGCAAAAGCATTCTTGAGTTATCATCTGAAAATCATTTTACTATTTCGGGTCACTGTGACCTTGACCTTTGACCTTGTGACCTCAAAATCAATAGGGGTCATCTGCAAGTCATGATCAATCTACCTATGAAGTTTCATGATCCTAGAAGTATGCGTTCTTGAGTTATCATCCGAAAACCATTTTACTATTTTGGATCACTGTGACCTTGACATTTGACCTAGTGACCTCAAAATCAATAGGGGTCATCTGCGAGTCATGATCAATCTACCCATGAAGTTTCATGATCCTAGGCGTATGCGTTCTTGAGTTATCATCCGGAAACCATTTTACTATTTCGGGTCACCGTGACCTGGACCTTTGACCTAGTGACCTCAAAATCAATTAGGGTCATCTGCAAATCATTATCAATCTACCCATGAAGTTTCATGATCCTAGGCGTATGCGTTCTTGAGTTATCATTCAAAAACCATTTTACTATTTCTGATACTGTGACCTTCACCTTTGACCTAGTGACCTCAAAATCAATAAGGGTCATCTGCGAGTCATGATCAATCTACCTATGAAGTTTCATGATCCTAGGCCCAAGCGTTCTTGAGTTATCGTCTGACAACCACCTGGTGGACGGACCGACAGACCGACCGACATGAGCAAAGCAATATACCCCCTCTTCTTCGAAGGGGGGCATAAAAACAACAACAGTTGTTTGCAATAAGAAAAGCATATATATTCACTAGATTAAGTGTTCACAAAAAATACTATTTCTGAAAATAAAATTGCAAGAACGATAGTTTGACAGTGAAAAGTATTCATGTTTTATGCATCATAAATATACAATCACATTAAGACACTGAAAAACAACTTTTCATACAAAACAATATAATGGAGCAAAGAGAATGCTTTTTTTCATTATATGACACATTAATAAATTAAAATATGAGTAATCTTCTTGTTTAACCTTTTTTCAGGGTTATTTGACAAAAGACTCTATAACACAGTTTGATCCTCAGGTTATGATATTACATATGAAATATCATGTCCTTTATAAATTAAAAGAAAATGCAAGGCTCTAAAAACCAATGCACCAACAGAAAGGTACGATGTTTATATTCTACATTCTCCCATTATTTTGTTGAATAAAAGTTAATGCAGATCTTTACTAAGCAAACTAGAGCTTTGTCACAGACGTGACAAATACCCCCACGTGCCGAATTGACACAGACTATTTTGCATGCTGTCTTCACAAAACAAGAGAATCAAATTTATGGCTATTTTTAAGAATGATAATGCCATTATCATTTATGGCCATTTTGACCTTTGAACTCTTGAATTCTTTAGCATGACATGCAGTCCAAATGTATGGCCATTTTTTTTTACTTTTGAACTCCAAGTGTGACCAAGACCTTGGAGTTATCAACATGGCCTTTTTTTACCTCTGAACTCAAAGTGTGACCTTGAACTTGGAGTTATCGACGTAATTCTTTCGCGCGACACACCGTCCAATGATGGTGAACAAATGTGCCAAATGATTTTAAAATCTCACAATGAATGACATAGTTATTGCCCAGACAAGCTCATTTATGGCCATTTTTAATCTTTGAACTCAAAGTGTGACCTTGACCTTCGAGATATTGAAGTAATTCTTTCGCGCGACACACCGCCCCATGATGGTGAACAAATTTGCTAAATGATTTTAAAATCTCACAATAAATGATAAAGTTATGGCCCAGACGAGCATTTGACCCTTGAACTCCAAGTGTGACCTTGATCTTGGGGATATCGACGTACTTTTTTCACGCAACACACCGTTCCATGATGGTGAACAAATGTACCAAGTTATTTTAAAATCTAACGATAAATGACATAGTTATGGTCCAGACAAACTTTCGGTTTAAAACACACTAAGTGACCCCGTGACCTAGTTTTTGACCCAGCATGACCCATATTCAAACTTGGCCTAAACATCATCAAGATACAACTTGTGACCAAGTTTGGTGAAGATCGGATGAAATTTCGAGACAGACCGACCGACAGTACGACAAAGTGACACCTATATAGAAATATAAAGCTTATTTATTACCATCAATGCAAACACTCCACAGCTGTTTCCATGGAACTGAACTGATTTTTTCCAAGCCATCTTTCACAATTTGCGCTCGTTGACACATGAACTGGCTGCAACAAATATTTTGTTGGTAAAAATCAACAAAAATCATGTGCCTATATACTTAAGCGGTACTTTATCTATACCAAATTGTTTTGGTAATCAGTTTTTAAACATATATATATATATGTGAATCTATTAACACATTATTTGAAACACATAAGTGTGAGAGATAGGACACAATAATAAATAAGAATGAACTAAGAAAGCAAGCTTAAATTTATATATATTTATATCATTTTTTAAGTGTTGGTGCTCATTACAAGTTAATATTTAAGATAAAAATCCAAATATAGAAAACAAATAAGATTTACAAAGTTTTTTGAATATCTTGTTTGCTATATTGCCTGATGAATGATAACTGGAACTGGCCAAAAAAGCTCCCTAAATGTGACCTTTGATCTCTTGTTAACACATGCTCTGCAGCTTCTCTACATGGAGAACATAATGTGGTAAGCTATATTAAAAATTGCATATTCAATTATCGAATCACAGTTTGGATAAGCTCAGAGACACACATAAAATGCACATACACCAACTGCTACTGTGACTGCTATATCAAGCAGGTAAGACAAAAAATGAATTACAGCTTTGAACCTTACCAGAACAAATCGAACAAGGCCTTGTTGTTACCACCCAACCAGTCGTAAATGGTTACAGTCCTGGACATAACACTTGCAACCAGCAAAACCCAGTGATTGTTGCCTTTACGTTGTGGCAGCATAAGTAGATCATACATATTGAAGTCCACCTACAAAATGTGAAATTAAAATGTTCCTTAAACAATGTATACATTACTAAACAGTGAGAACTTTACTCAAATTACTTCAAAGAAGTATAGTGGCATGCTAGAATCAAGTACAGTTTAAGTTAACAATAAAACGAAAGATTGTCAGGCAATATGGTACTCCTGGAACAACTTTGTAGAGGTCATCATTTACAAAGAACATGTAGAATTTATGAAGAACCACCACTTTTACATAAAAATTCATGTTATGTAAAACGAAGACTTTAGCATTCATATCTCACAGACATATCAAGTCATTACCACTGCCACCTTCATCAACATAATTATTGGACACATAGAGAACTACTATATCTCACTACATACAAAATGTGGTAGCCCTAGATCCGAGAGTTAAGGACAAGAATATTTTAAAAGTTTTCACAAAATAAGCAAGAAAGAAGTGTATATAATGTTCAATTTTGTGACCCGCGGGTCAGGGTCAAATTTGACCCAAAGGGCATAATTTGAACAAACTTGGTAGAGGACAATAAGATGTTACTGCAAACCAAATTTGGTAGCCATAGTCCGAATGGTTTTCAACTAGAAGATTTTTAAAATTTTCACAAAATAGGCGCTTTATAAGCGATTATTCAATTTTGTGACCCCCCCTCCCCCCGGGGCAGGGTCAAAGTTGACCCCAGAGGCATAATTTGAACAAACTTGGTAGAGGACTATAAGATGTCACTTCATACCAAATTTGGTAGCCCTAGGCCCAATGGTTATGGACAAGAATGATTTTTAAAGTTTACCCTAAATTAGCCATTTATAAGCATATGTTCAATTTTGTGACCCCCGGGGCAGTTTCAAATTTGACCCCAGGGGCATAGTTTGAACAAACTAAGAAGAGAATTAATACATGTCAATACATACCAAATTTGGTAGCACTATGCCATACAGTTATGGACAAGTAGATTTTTTAAGTTTTCACAAAATAGGCCTCATACAAGCATATGTTCAATTTTGTGACCCTCGGGGCAGGGTCAAACTTGACCCCAGGGACATAATTTGAGCAAACTTGGTAGAGGACTATAAGATGTCACTATCTACCAAATTTGGTAGCCCTAGGCCCAATGGTTATGGACAAAAAGAGCTGTAAAGTTTTCACAAAATAGACCCTATATTAGCATATGTTAAATTTTGTGACCCCCGGGGCAGTTTCAAATTTGAACCCAGGGGCATAATTTGAACAAATTTGGTAGAGGACTATTAGATGTCTCTACATACCAAATTTGATAGCCCTATGCCAAATGGTTATGGATGCGAAGATTTTGAAAGATTTCACAAAATAGGCCTTATATAAGCATATGTTCAATTTTGTAACCCCAGAGCAGGGTCAAATTTGACCCCAGGCGCATAATTTGAACAAATTTAAAAGAGGTTCACCCAAGGAACATTACTGAGAAATTTCATCAGAATTGGACCAGTAGTTTAGGAGAAGATGTTTAAAGGAAAAGTAAATGAACTGACGGACGCACGCACGCAGGCACGGACGGACACACGCATGACGGACACAGGACCATGACATAAACTCCACTGGCCTTTGGCCAGTGGAGCTAAAAATCAATTCAGGAAGGGAGGGAGCACCCCTCCCTAACCCAACCATAAAGGCCCCTGGGCATCTGAAATATGATCACAAGCACTAATAATCATATAATAATGATAAAACCCGGTCACCACTGTCGATAAATTGGAAATTGTTATGATTGTGAGATATAATGTAAACATTTGCATACAGATCAATCTTTTTTCTTCAAGCCCAACACAAAATAACAATGCAAAATTAAAGTTTTAAAGGTTTTCCATGGGTACAAATAGGGTATTTATCTGGACATTGGAAACGTTGAAATACATGAAAATATCATCAAACAACTTAAATGTATTTCATTGTTAAAATATGTTTTTCTTGATTTTTCTCCAAACTTTACACAAAAATGGGTGATTTCAAAAATATTAAACTAGAAATGGCGCGTCAGAGGCCGACGTGTATCCCCACGCCGCATGTTTGACCCAGGGGTGCCCCAGGGTTGGTAATGGGGCTATGCATAGTTGAAATTGAACGCATTGAAGAGAAGTTCGGTATCAATTAATGTGAATCGTTGTAGAAATGAAGAAATTATAGTAAAAGGCAATTTTGGGTGGGCGTGGCCTATGTGGGCGGGGCGCCCCAGGGTTGGTAATGGGGCCATGCATAGTTGAGATTAACCATAATGTCATAAGAGAGGTTCAGTATCAATTTGAAGTGAATCGGTGTAGAAATAAAGAAATTATAGTAAAAGGCAATTTTGGGTGGGCGTGGTCTATGTGGGCGTGGCCAATGTGGGCGGGGCACCCCAGGGTTGGTAATGGGGCCATGCATAGTTGAGATTATCCGTATTGCCATAAGAGGGGTTCAGTATCAATTTGAAGACATTCAGTGTAGTATGGTGCACTCAAAATGTGCAGCTCCATGAGATACACATGCATGCCAAATATCAAGTTGCTATCTTGAATATTGCAAAAGTTATGACCAAGGTTAAAGTTTTGGGACACACACACACACACACACAATGACAGACAGGCCAAAAACAATATACCCCCTTTCTTTCGATCCGGGGGCATAAAAATGAGTAAAAATCTCTGACCCGGCCCCACCTCAACCCACATAACTTTTGACCTTGGGGTCAAATCAAAATTCCAAATAGTGCAGGGTCGCACAGATGCTCATAGCTACCATGTGTGTAAGTTTCAAGGTTCTAGTGCTTAAAGTGTAGGAGGAGAAAGTGGCCAGGACGGACGGACGACAGAGATAACCACAATATCCCCACTTTTTCTCCGAAAAGCGCGGGGATAATGAAGCCTAAATGAAATCTTTTCTCAAATTTTAGATGTTAAGTTATGGCAACAGTTTTGTTTGTATTGCATAGGGAAAGGGTTCAAGTTTTATAAATGAGTAGGGCCGCTCTGTCAGATGTGATCACTTTTTCACAACAAAAGATGTTAACCAAATGTTTTGATTTTTTTTTAATAAATGTACATGTCTTTTGCACTTAATAAAATCCCATTAAAACATGTTATCAATATTTTGTGTGTTTTGTCAACATGCAGTATGTTCTTAAGAAAAATTTAAATACAAAATCAGAAGTGTTTAAAAAAAAAATATGGAAAAAATTGAAATTTTCATGTTTTTTAACACATATTTTTCAAAACAATACTCTTAAAAGTTTTTTTCCTGGCCTCAAAGCAGTGTATCTTAAAGTAAAAACTCAGATTTATCAAAATATAGGATGGCCTTCAAATAAATGTGAAGTTATTTTTTTATGATACATGTTTATATTTTTTTATAATATTTGACCTCGTTTTCTATAATATGTGTCTTGTTCTGATAAAACTGGGCTAAATTCATGTGCGTAAAGTGTCGTCCCAGATTAGCCTGTGCAGTCCGCACCGGCTTATCAGGGACGACACTTTCCGCTTAAACTTGTTTTCGGTAAGAAGGGACTTCCTTCAAACTAAAAATACTGTAAAAGCGGAAAGTCTCGTCCCTGATTAGCCTGTGCAATCTGCACAGGCTAATCAGGGACTAGACTTTCCGCACATGAATTAAGCCCAATTTTCTCATAACAACACACATATAATTCACTGTTCTATATTTAGACCTTGCTCTCTATATATTAAACATTATATTCTCTATATATTGGACCTTGTTCTTTATAAATTAGACCTTGTTCTTTTTATACTTTATACATTAAACAGGATGTCCTCTTACTTGACCTTCCTCTGTAATACAATATATCCTCTATATATTTAGGTAATGAGTCATTAAAAATGAATGAAATAATAATAAGTGCTGTACCTTTGTTTATCGAAGGTTTTAACATGGTTTTTAGTTTAGATGTGTAGGAATTGTACCACAAGGGTGACAGTCTGCGTGGTTTAATTATAAGTGTCTGAAAGACTTTGTCATCAATCATATTTGACATTTGACCATGTTCAACTTTTATTTTGGCTTTTTTATCCCCACGCTTTTTGAAAAAAAGGTGGGGATATTGTGGTTATCTCCGCCGTCCGTCCGTCCGTCTGTCTGTCCGTCCGTCCTGGCCACTATCTCCTCCTACACTAAAAGCACTAGAACCTTGAAACTTACACACATGGTAGCTATGAGCATATGTGCGACCCTGCACTATTTGGAATTTTGATCTGACCCCTGGGTCAAAAGTTATAGCGGTTGGGGTGGGGCCGCGTCAGAAATTATCACTCATTTTTTTAGGTTATTTTACATTTTCTTCTTTATTTCTACACCGATTCACTTCAAATTGATACTGGACCTCTCTTATGACAATACGGTCAATCTCAACCATGCATGGCCCCATTCCCAACCCTGGGGCGCCCCGCCAACATAGGCCACACCCACCAAAAATTTCCATTTACTATAATTTTTTTCATTTCTACACGGATTCACTTCAAATTGATACTGAACTTTTGTTATGACATTAGGGTCAATCTCAACTATGCATGGCCCCAATCCCAACCCTGGGGCGCCCGCCCACATAGGCCACACCCACCAAAACATTCCATTTACTATAATTTTTTCATTTCTACACGGATTCACTTCAAATTGATACTGAACTTCTCTTATGACATTAGGGTCAATCTCAACTATGCATGGCCCCATAACCAACCCTGGGGCGCCCCGCCCACATAGACCACACCCACCCAAAATTGCCTTTTACTATAACTTCATTTCTACACCAATTCACTTCTAATTGATGATGAACTTCTCTTATGACAATACGGTCAATCTCAGCTATGCATGGCCTCATTACCAACCCTGGGGCACACCTAGGTCAAACATTCGGCGTGGGGATACGCGTCGGCCTCTGCCGCGCCATTTCTAGTTTTCAGTTGCTTTTGAATGCTTTATTAAATCGAAATTTAATCATTAATTCTGCTATAATGTAAGTTTGTTTTCACTTTCTGGAGGTTTATAAGAAAAACATTTATTTTGTGTCCCAAGTGTACATTTACAACATTTGTTAACCAACGTCAGGCTAACATTGAAGATTATTGGAGAAACATTTTGATTAAAATTGACATTAATTTGAGAAGAGGAAATGCATTTTTATAATAATGTTATGGTACAGTCAAATATACTTCCCAAGTTCCCACACATTATCATTTATATGCTTATATTTTTCTTCTGAAGACAAAATATGGAGACATACCCATATAATAAGAGTAGTTCACCCCCAGAGTGAAGAAACCACCTTTTTCTGTTGGAGATTACACCCTTCTGTGTACTTCTTTCCAGAAAATTGGTGCCTTTGTTTATTTTTTAAAAGCTATCACCTGTTCATCAAACATGATAAAAATTTCGTACACTTGGGACAATGCGATATTTGTCTTGCAAAAAAAGTTCACAAGGTTTTGGCATCAAATTTTCAGTACATCTAGTGATAAACATTAATGGTTTGAAGAAAATGATGTAAAACATTGAAAATTCTATCTTATGAAAAATTTAAAATAACTTTCTTGCAAAATGTACACTTGGGACACTTTTTGCCTATAAATATTGAAGCACTTTATGATGCCACCTCTTAATATACGTGAAGAGAGTTGAAAATTGTGGCACAAAATTGACAAGAACATCATTGCTTTGAACACATGCTACAAGAGATATCAACCTAAGTTAGAAGCATTGTTTTATTTTTCTTAAAGCATATGCATTTTTATATTCATTTAATGATGGCAATACCTAATATTTCTGAAAGTTTTATTGAAGTATAGAATTGAAAATTGCCTTTTACATAAAATGTCACGCAAAACCAGTACACTTGGGGCAATTTTAAGGATATTTTTCAATATATTTTGTAAATGAAGCAAGTTTTTGAGAAGAATTTTCACATTTAAGTTAATCACATGGAAACACTTCTGTAAGATAGAAAAAGAACTCAAACATGCTTAATGCAGGTTTTTTTCCCCTTCTTTGTGACCTGCCGATCATCGGCCCTTTCCCCTCCGATTTTGTGTTCCCCTCAGCTGGTAAATTTTCCCCTAGATTTCATTTTCCCCTCCAAAAAAAAATTTTTTTTTTTTTTAACCTTTCAATATATAAGTTTATCTGATCCAGTGTAGAAAAAAGAAAAATATTGCATAATTAAATTTTCTGTTTCCTTGAATTTGTTTTAAAAACAGTAAAATATGCTTAATTGATTATTTAAGACTTTCCTTATTTTGCCCAAAATCCGGCGTTTCGTGTGATTTTTCCCCAAAAAATCTGGCGTTTCGCGCGATTTTTTTCCCCTAAAAAAAGGCCAGGCCCTTTCCCCAAAATCAGATAAAAACCCCTGTAATGGTAAGAAAAAAAATTCATGTTTTATTTAGGCTTCATTATTTTTTAAATCACCCATAGGATATGATGCGGCACTTGTCTTTAAGGAATATAAAAAAAATCAATCATTTTTACCCGGAAGTTGGCGCTGTAATAAATTTGCTATTCTGTGTGTTCTTTTACCAAGCTTGATTAGGAATTTTTGAAAATGCGCCATGGAGATTTTCTTTCACCATAAAAAATAATAGTTCACGGATTCAAACCATAATTCTTGATTAATATGTTGCTACAGTGGATTCCTGTTCTTAGCATACCATGTCAGCAAAAATTATGCTAATAACAGGAATATGCTATTAACAGGAACACACATTTTAGCATAAATATAGCAACTGGGGGCATACAATAAGTCAAATCTGTTAATAATTGATCGTCAAAGTGAAATTTAAATTCAACATTGTATATGATTGATGTTTAAGATAACTATTTATCAAATGGAATTGTATTCTAAGGTATTTGCATTTGCATTTGAGCATATTTTTGCAGATTTAAAGCATATTTTCTTGGCATTCTGAGAATGTTCTATGCTATAAAGACTTTAAGTGAATTCTGAATATTGGGGTTAAAAATTATGCTATTAATAGAAGAAAAATACATTAAAATTTAAGAATTAATCTGTGCTTTGACATTCTATATCAGAGCTCCAGATAAAAATTTGGTCAAATTCTTATTTACTCCCTATTTCAAAAATTAATTCTTATTTTACCCCCTATTTATAAAATTAATTCTTAACACTATATTACCAAATAATTTTTATGCATTGTTTTTGACACATCAACAATCCAACATTTTGGTTTATAGTCTTGGAAAGCCTGGCTTTCTTTTCTGTTTCTTGCTTTCCCATAATCGGACAGCATTTTCTGGCTCAAAAGACCCCACATCTATCTTGCTCATCTTGCTTTTTTTGCCTTCCACGCTTCGATACACCGCTTCGGTTGGCCATTTTGATTTTTTATTTAAAACAGTAACTGTCAATTCGGCTTAGGTCATAATGGCATTTTGGTCGCCGTTAAAGTCATATCAAAAATATATATTTAACATTTAATTTTAATGACATTTTGAATAGGTATATTGTTTATTACTTGTGAATAAAAATTACGATAAGTGTAATTAAAAAGGTACAATAAACAGTAAAGACTCGCCTGTAATACCAGGAGAACAGAATCGAGACTGTTTGGCCTTTCGACCGTTCTTAAGTGTGGCCCTTCCTAACAGCAAAGTGACGTTGACTTAAAGCTGTAGTTTTAATTGAGCGCCTCGACGTGTCAGAACCGGGATGAAATGTTTACCATATATAATTTGCTACTGGAAGTTTTACGCACGTTAGAAAATGTCGAATTCGTGTTTTATTTGTTCAATGCGTAACTTTATGCAAAGATTTTAAATCTAAATCGTTATTTAAGAAATTTTATTCGTTTTTACGCCTTTACACATGTTATCTGGAGCACTGCTATATGCTAATTACAGAAATATGCTATTATCAGGTATGCTAATAAGTGGAATCCAGAAATTATCCTTCAGTCTGACAGAATTTCGTAGCCTGTCAGACCAAACATCTGACAGATTATTTTACATTTTGCGGTGCCTGACTTGGCTTCTCACTTTTGAGTCCATGATGCTAAATGTTTTAGATTCAACACTAGTTTCCTCAACCTCATGACACCAGAGCTCCTGTGATGCAAATATACTTAAGTGGTATAAAGAAATATTTTTTTCTCTGCAAATTGCGTTTAGTTCCTCACTTCTGGTTAAAAACAAACCTGTTACCCTCCGATTGACTGTAAATTTAAACAGCAAACTCCAATACATATTCCTGTTTGTATTCTTGTATGAAAATGTCCACAACATATGGGCGTAGTTACATGGGGACTGAATATTCAAATACATGTAGGTTAAGAAGTACAGTAAATGCAGGGCTCGCGCTGTCGTTCGCCACTTGAGCCATTTGCGAAAATATTGAGAATTTGGCTCAAGAAAAACCCGATTTGCGAAAATGCTAAAATCTCGTAAAATTTCATTGAAAACAGCCGCCATTTTAACCTGAAACTGGTTTTCTATATTTTTCTCTTTGTTTCAATGAAAGTATTCGCAATTTGAACCGTGAACGAAAACCGGTCTGCACCTGTATCGAGACATCGCTTGACCTTATTGTTATTGAGGTGCACATGGTAGCTGGCCAATCAAAACTTAGCTCGCTTACACATAAAATGACGTTGTTGAATGAAACGTAAAAATGGGTGGAGCTTTGAATACACAGTTAATATAGTCGTCTGCAAACAAAATAGCAGCCGGTCGCAAATGTCGTATTATAAGATTAAAAATGAAAATAACCGTGACAATAAATTAATTATTTCCAAGCTGACTATCGATCTAAATTAAAGAGTGATAATTAAATAATTAGTTCTATGTCGTTGATGTTACAACTTTCTGCCGATTTTCGATTGAAATGAAAAGGTGATAATTAATTAATTTGATCGTTTTACTCACACACTATGCTAACTAACAGCGGCGTATTTTAACCAAAGGAAAACGTGAAAAACACACGCGGTTTAATTGCAATTAAAGTTTAATTTAAGTTACGAATTTGTAACACATAGGAAGAGTAATTCATGTCGTCTACAATATAAATGGAAGTAACCACTTTTTCCGTATAGTCGCTAACATGGCTCCTTTAACCTTAAATCGTCCTTTGGATGAAAATGAGTCTGAACAAACAAATTAAAACACAAAAAAACTAGAGCATTCCAAGAGTCATGGAAAGTTGATTTATGCCCCCTGCCACACCTAGATCTGGGTGGCTCAAAGATATTTTGGGCCAGCGCTAGCCCTGAAATGACATGACAAAATGCTGTAAGGACATATCATCATCCTTAATTCTAAACCAGCTTTACATGACATTATTCTTAAGAGGGGCATTTCAGAATAAAGATAAAAAGATACAAACGATTCGCAATGGAAAAATTATTTCCTGCAAATATTTTTTATCGAAATTATTTCCGTCAAGACATGTTGTACAATAGCATGCCATGGTTAAAATGAGTGTGTAATACAATGCCTAATCTCTTTCTGCAAAGTTTGGGAAGTCTGCTTTAGGGACTTTATAATGGAAGGACAGATGAAAGGTAACTCATTACAGTATAGTGCCACCAATGTAATTATTATGCATTTTTTTCGCAGTTCAGAGCTGAAAATAACATCCCAGAACTTAATTATGCACTGCCAAGTTATTCAATAAATAGTAAATTGTAAACATTTCAATTATGAAAAATTAAACAACTTGTAATTCAGACACAACTCACATTTTACCTGTTGTTAGCTTTGAACAAGCTAATAGGCCTGGGTGAAAAATAATTTACATTGAAATTGAGAAAAGTCCTCGAGAACTCAGTGCCCCAGATAATTATTTGGGAAATCAAATAGGGTTTTCAACCATTGATTTTAAAAAATAGGGTGATTCCATTCTTCATATAGAGTGAAATGAGTAATAAAAATGCATACCTTTAAATAATTGCTGATTTACTTCCGTTGACGCTGCACACTTGTATTGATTCAATAGAACTGTAAACTATCATCATAAATTTTAATAAACTGATGTTTCGTAACATCTTTAATCCTTGAAACTGTCCATGATATAAACTTTAAAAAATGTCAATATTTCTAACCAATGACATGCCTTTTTATACTTTTGACAGATTTGTTAAGTCACAGACTTTCCATCATGTTTTTTGGATGTCAACTCAAATGCTGTATGCACAGTTTCTAACAAAATCGATAACACGAATGATTCGGCACTTATTGGCTCTTGCTTTCTTGATTCGAAAAAGTTTGCGATCGGCTGATATTTTGGCGCAACAATCTCGGACGTCTTTCGACCTCTCTTAGCTATTTTTATTTCGCATCGTAATAGAAACTGAAACTACAGACGCTTTACAAATACATGCACAATGATCGACGAATTAGGTCAGATTGAAAACGCATAGCGTTGGAATAACTATGACCGTTTGCTAAGCTTGCTGAGTGTAAGCGTCACCGCGTTATGATAATAATTCCAAAGAGAAAATACCTAAAATGAGCATAGCATTTTTAATCGAAGTTTTGTATCGTTAATTTGACGAATTTGCGTAAAAGTCAAATTGGTTGCGTTAACAGACATGATATTTTGGATAATTGTAAAAGTTAGGACAGCAGATATACATATATGGGGAGAACGAGAAACGTAAACAATGTTAACCAGAAAGGCACAATCACAGGCAATCGGCACCTGTGTCGGAAGCAATAATTAAGAATCATTAAGAAAGTAAATCGATAGAAACAGAGAACCCACCCATTGACCAATTCTTATCAGTCATCGTCGTGATTTTCGCAAAAGTTTTAACAGCCGTTAGACATTTATGATCGATTTTCTTATTAAGCGAATGGCAACAATTTTTTGATCGACTAGTTAGCAGCCAAAACATTAAAGGGATCTTTTCACGCTTTGGTAAATTGACAAAATTGAAAAAAGTTGTTTCAGATTCGTAAGTTTTCGTTTTAGTTATGATATTTGTGAGGAAACAGTAATACTGAACATTAACCATGCTCTAATATAGCCATTATATGCATCTTTTGACGATTTTAAAACCTAAAAATTATAAAGCGTTGCAACGCGAAACGATTGAATAATTTGGAGAGTTCTGTTTTTGTCGTTAAATTTTGTGAAACTACGAAGATTGCTTATATAAGGTATAAAATACGTCAAGAATGTGTACTCGGCGGAATAGCTCAGTAGGCTAAAGCGTTTTTACTTCAGGACTCTGGCAGGACTCCATGGGTCACTGGTTCGAAACCTGCTCTGGGCAATGTTCTTTTCCTTTTTTTATTTTTTTTTCTTGAATTTTTACTGGAGCTTTTATGATCCAATGTTTACATTTATCAATATAAAGCATTTAATGAATAAGTTAAAAAAAATGCCAAAATCTGTGAAAAGGCCCCTTTAAGCACTTACCGCGTGTCAATGTTAAACTTTAAACAGATCGTCACATAAACTTGCAGAAGATGTGAAAAAGGCACCATCACGGCGGCAGCCATTTTTTCCAAACAAACCAGTTTTGCACCAAATGGCAAATATAACAAGAGTTCTGATTGGCTAATGCCATTATCTAAAAATAAATGCTGGTCGAGCAGGTTTTTTCTGCTCGAGCAGAAAAAATGCCGGTCGAGCAGTAAATTTGCTGCTCGAGCAGTATTTTGCTGGTCGAGCAGCATTTAAATGCTGCTCGAGCAGCATTTTTTCTGCTCGAGCAGAAGTTAAAGTTTCGACCCCTTTGGTATCCCATAGTATAGCCTGCTGAGACTGTGCATGAAGGCTAAACTGTCAGAAACTGATGTGTATAAAGTCATGGACATACAAAAGGACATAGACATTCAGCTGTGAATATTACATGTGCATTTATATAATAAATATCTTTATATATAAGTGTGAATCTTTAACTTTCCCCTTTTCCTTAAAAACGACTTTTTCCCCTTTGGACGGGACCCGCATCCACTCCCCTGTAGGTGAAAAAACCCTGAAATATGTAAATTTTGACGATAAGAGTGCTCAAAAATGTCATAAACACAAACATTCGCAATTTTCGAAAGTATCAAACGCATTTCGGCATACGTTTCTATTTAAAAAATTGAAGAAATAAGCGATCAATCAGGACAGTTGAATTCCAACATGCGTAAATCACCCGACACCGTTTGCAAGCGTCGTGTACAGCTATTTTTGGTTACAAATTCTTGATGAAATAAATTAATTTCTTTGTCCTGATACAAAGCGCGCGAAAATTGGCGTAGGTGTATTTATTTGTAAATAACAATTTCGTAGCGGGTAAACATTGAGATAATTTAATTTACATTAAAAGTTATGATGTGAATTTCAACTAAAGTACCGGGGTATCTCGCGAATTATTTTGCATTGATATTTCCTCTTAATAAAATAAGATTTCAACACGCTGCATCGTTACTGTTACGCAGTTGCAGTTCCTTCATTATTGAAACAATTATTGTATTGTATACTGACTGCACACACGTGTCGTGTACAGTTCATATTCTTCTGCAACGACCAATAAATAACTTATTTATATTTGTGTTTCATGCAACATGTACAAGTCATTTTCTGCTGTTCAAAGCGATGCACCCTGAACAAATCGAGAATAAACAGAACATCATAGATAAACGCAAGAAAAACACTTTTAAACAACTGTTGAAACTGTAACATGCAACATATAACAAAACGAAACTTCAAACGATCACCTAGCATATTCATTCATATTGTAGACGTACCTGTGTATAAAAACATATATTAATTTTCTATACATTTATCTTTATTTTTATTAGCCACAGTATTGAAACAATTTTTACTTACAGTGTTTTTAATTTTTGGCAGAGAGTATTAGCTAGCTCGGCGGAGCGCCAAGCGTTTTAACGAGTACACCTCGCCTACCCCGCCGCGGAAGCACTCGCTAACAGACAAAAGCCCGCGGAGGGAGCGAGTTTTTTTGGGGGGAAACGCGTGAACTGTACTGTAATACAATAATGATGTTTTTTAATTAAATATCATATGGGTAAAACATTAAAACATATACAAATATACGGTCAATTGTTGTTGATGTATTTTGAAGCTCCAGAGAAGCCCTGCACTTTATGAGAAGAAGAAGGGAGTAGACTGAACTCTAATTTGCAAACACTGGTTTCCGTGACATACATTCACTTTGCATATTCCTAATAAATATTTGTTGTTTGCATATAAAACGTATTTTTCGTTGTTAATTGACACACGCATTTCATAAATCCTTACTAACTATATGATGAATGTCGTTAATTTGATTGTTATTTGTCGTTTTCATCGGATACCATAAATTATTTTCTGAGTAGTCCGCCATGGACTTATGCCACAGGGTTTTGGACTTAGTAATTTTCTCTATAATAACTGTTTTCCGGAGTATTATTATGAAACACTTTCATATCTTGAGCTGATATTTGGTATGTAAATCCACCTACATGACCTACAGATGAAATGTGAAAGTCGCTCCAGTTCATTGAGTTATGGCCTTGAACTTAGAAATTACCTCTAGTATAACCTTTTTTCCGGACGGGTTTTACGCATCCATTTTAGATATGTAGCTGATTTTTTGTATGTAAGTCTACTTATTGGCGTCGCTCTGTAGTGCGTTCAGTTACAGCGAACGTTCGCCAATGATCGTTCGTTTCCGATTCGGTCTTATTGAACGATAAGTTCGGCGCGAACGTTTCAAGATGGCGGCTCCCAGAAAATTGATTGCGATTTTGATGGAGGAAATCGCGAATAACAACATTGTATCAGAGGAAAGGTTGTCGGAAGACTAAATAACTGACAATTTCATAATACAAAACTATAAATACCCGTATTCTTTTTTAGATTAAGACTTAAATAAAAGATATTTCAAAAATAATAAAACCTATAATAGTTTTATTATAATTATAAGTGGTGTGGATGCGAGTGTTATTTTTCATTAGCGATCGAAATTTAGTGTAAGAGGTGCATTGAATCAGTTATAAAATAAAGCCCTAAAATAGCGCAATACATTACAATCTTCAAATGTAGTTGTAATTTTCTTTTACATTGAATGAATTTTCGTTTCGTTTACATTTAATGAAAACATTAATAAATTTTAGCATTCAAATGGAAAAAAACACATGCATATTTTGCGAATTGAACTGTCTTTGAATGTACATGTATATTGAAAACTCTTTTGTAGTGATAATGAGCGATACAATTCTGGCATTTTATTATACCATAAATCTATACATTTATTTTACCCAAGCATTTTATATCCATATTATGATCAAACGCGATTGCTTGCTTTCACGATGATGTTTCGAACACTGCAGTAACGCACGATATTTAAACGTTATATTTGCAAGTACCCGTTAAATACGTTAATTGTGTAGCAGTAAATTTCCACAATATTTTTAATGTATTGTTATTATTAAACACTTTATTGTTATGTTTAAACAGAGACGTAGGTCTCTGGTTTAAACTGGCTAATATATATATACTTAATAGTTCCTGTTGATCCATTTCGGACAAATGTACGTCTATTCTTAAAATATGTTCAAATATGTTATTAAAGCAACTGTAAAGTTTTTGGCTTGACATGCCAATAGATGACATGGAGGTATCATAAATCGTGTTTAATGACCAGACACATGCGGTCTATGACCCCATACAGAGATATACAAGTATAGGTCCCTGGGTTTATGACACCCTGTTTTCTTAGTAATTGTCTGGACAGTATCCGATCATATCGAGATAATCGGTTTGTGATTAACAAATGGGCAATTAAACACTGGGTGGTTAAAAATGCTGAAATAAAGAGTGTCAACATTGGTGTGAACAATTAAATAAAACATTTACATGTATCAAGAGGATGTAGTTAATCTGTAACAAGGTAAGTTTTTACAGACATATAGGTTCAAATCAGTTTCTTTATGTTGATTACATAAAATCAATCAAATTGTTGTTTGTTTTCGTCCTTATTTGTGTTCGTTCATTGGATTCTATTTAATCTGAAAGAATTTCAATTTCTGAGTATTTTGTTGTTCTTAAAAAGGGTCGCGAATATGAATGAAACCTTATCACGATGCGGTTCATCAAACGCAAACAATAGCAGAATGGCCGCAGTGTTGACGGCCAAAATTTGAGCGCGCGCAAACTTGACGTCATTATCGGAATCCCCAAAACCTCCTATACACTTTGTTTATAATTCAATTCATTCTATGTACTACAAAAAATAGAAAAAAATATCGAAGTTACACTGAACAACAACGACAACTTATATGTCCGCCATCTTGGTTTCGCTCGCGAACTACCTCCCGAGAGGGTTCGCTTCGGTTCGCGAACGTTCGCTGCGAACCGAGCATTCAATAGCGAACGTTCGCGACGGTTCGCGAACTATAGCGAACGTTCGCTGTAACTGAACGCACTACAGGAGAGCGGCGACTAGTATGTAATGCATTTTTCTTCGCTTATGGGAGCAGAAGTTATTTTACGGATCAATGTATATATTTTTGTTTTAAGAATATCTTGCATAGTGGTGATTTTTTTGTGTAAATTAGTGTAAATAAGTACTGCATTTGTGCCTATTACATTTATTACAACATTTATCGCCAATAATGCAAAGCTAATTGTTTTAATTAATAACTGATCCACAACTGATCACAGTGGAAAGATCTCAGGGACTGGGCAAATACGCGAAACTTTCTCGTTTTGTACAAAAACAAAACATAATCAAAATATATTTATTTTGTGTTTTTTCTAATTTGTTTATTTAGTGGAGAATCAATGTAGTACGATATTTGACGACCTATCGCGCAAGTAAGTTTATTGGAAGGCGTAGTGGTACGAAAACGTACAATGTATTAGTTAGCGCTCAACTAGCGCTCAACCTAACTTATAATACTGTGACTTTCAACATCCCATCATATTGCAAGAATCATAGTGTCAAACTATAATCATCACGCATGATTATTATGCGACGGGTGGTGAAAGAATAAGAATAAAGAATGAGGGACAGTAAAGTAAGAAGAGCTTGATAGTTAAAAGACAGGAGGAAAGTAAAGCAGAACACCAGCTACGTTTCGCCCTTCTCCCTCATGCCTCTCCGGCTACGGTGGCCGCTGAGAGGATTGAGCCTCAACCGGCACAGCCACAAGGTGTCATTAGGAGTTACTTTGTAGCTGGAGCTGACAACTTATTCAGAATCTGGTTGTTGCTAGCCCACGCTTGAAGGATACCAAGTCGGGGGATTCAGCAATGGGGGCTGGTAGGTTGTTCCAGGTGGCAATGATGCTTGGAAAAAAGCTGTGGCGATAGTATGAAGTGGATGTCGATAATGGCAGGAACTTGATGGAGTGGTTTGCTCGTGTCTGGCTTGAGCCAGGGGAAAGGTATTTCGAGACTGGTATGTCCACGAAGTCGTTGGTTATCTTGTAGACCATTGTCAGCTTGGCTTTGGTTCTTCTGGACTCTAGAGTTTCCCACTGTAGGTGTTCGAGCATTGATGTGACGCTACTAGTATTGTGATATCTGTTCGTCACATAGTGGGCTGCTCGTCTTTGGACCATCTCCAGGTCGTGGATCTGCTCCTTATGGTATGGGCTCCACACAGTGCCGCAGTACTCTAGGTTGGGGCGAACGAGGGAAAAGTATGCTGCACTTTTTACCTCTTCGTTGCTTATCCGTAAGTTCCTGCGTAGGAAGCCAAGGGAACTGTTGCCTTTCTTGATCACTTGTTGGATATGTGGCTTCCAGGACATGTCCTTTGTTAGCTCCACCCCAAGGTATTTGGATGCGTCTTCACATGCAAGCGTGTGGCCTTTGAGGGTGTAACTGTACAGGAGTGGTGATCGCTTTCTGCACACTCGCAAAATGCAGCACTTCTCTGGGTTAAAGGACATACCCCAGAGCTTCTCCCAGTCCCATAGGCGACGGAGGTCTTCCTGAAGCACTTCACTGTCCTGCTCCGAGGATATTTCTCTGTATACTACACAGTCATCTGCGAAAAGCCTGGTCTTGGAGGAGACTGTAAGGGGTAGGTCGTTAATGTAAACAAGGAAGAGGATCGGTCCCAGAACGCTTCCCTGGGGCACTCCGCTGACTACTGGGGCGGGATCTGAGATTGCTCCGTCGACAGCAACTCGCTGTGTTCTGTCTGTAAGGAAGGCTCGGATCCATTCCAAGGTCTGGCCGCGTATGCCGTAGTGGTGCAGCTTGGTCAGCAGACGCTGGTGTGGAACTTTGTCGAACGCTTTGCTGAAGTCCAGAATGGCAAGGTCATGTTGTTTCCCTTTGTCTAGTGACTTCAGGAGTTCGTCCGACAGAGTTAGGAGTTGCGTTTCACAGCTCCGCCTCCTTCTGAATCCATGCTGACCGTCAGTAAGGATATTGTTCCTGTCCAGGTGTCCCATGACATTGCTGACAATGATATGCTCCAGCATTTTACAGCATATGCAGGTGAGTGATACTGGGCGATAGTTGCTTGCTTTGTACCTGTCTCCCTTTTTGAATATCGCAGACACTGTAGCAGTCTTCCATATATCTGGGATGGATCCAGCTGACAGGCACTTTTGGTATATAAGGGAGAGGTATGGGGCGCACTCATTTGCCAGTTCTTTTATGATAACAACATTGTCATCTTTGTAAAACATTATTTACACATTTGCTAATTACAATTATTTAGTTAATTATATTGTGAATTCAGCACAGTCCGTATTGTAGGTAAGTGAGTTTGAGCTGCATTTCTGCGTTAGATTTGCGATATTTACTCAACTTGGACTCGTAATTTTTCTGTCAATTGTTTTCAATAAATGCGTTATTACTCGATGTGGTATGTTAAGAATATGAAAGCATTATGTCAAAGGTTTCCTTAGTTTACTTAATTTTGTATAGATTGTTTAGCATTATAGTGGTTGTTGTCCTGTTTTAAAACCACTTCCGCCTAAACGTAAACAATTGCAAAGCCATTCAATTATTGCCGATGAAAAAAACAACAATTTTTAATGCATGCACATTTATACTCGCATAGGTAATCATGTCCAATAGTTACATTTATATATATATATATATATATATATATATATATATATATTGTAGTGTTTTCACGGTTAGCTCTTTGGGGTTCTTTCACAACCACTACAGCAATTACTAGCAACGACAAGATACTAAACTACTCACATGGGCATCAACTGGAATGCTCGTCAGGATGGCACCAATCGTCCTCGTCGTCTTCGAGGGAACTCGTCGGCTATACTCGTCGGCTATACTCGTCGACTCGGCGGGTGGACACTCGTCGGCTACGGCTCGTCCACGTCACAAATAGCACTATACATATACTTCTGGGAATACACCTCCAGGCAAATACGTACTTAAACACACAGTCACCGGCTTACATACACATATACTTCTGGGAATACACCTCCAGGGAAATGCGTGTCATTGACACAATCACAGGCAACTCACAGACTCACATACACAGTCACAGACTCACTTATATCTTCTGGGAATGGCCTTCCAGGGAAATACGTGTTGAACACACATAAAATACAACATAATACAATATGATACAATATAACCTATACTCAGGCTCACAATTACTCACTCAGGCTCACAATTACTCCAAGCAATACTCAGCTTGGGAAAATACGTCTACTCGCATCAGTCACCCGTGCATAAGAGACCGTACAAACTCGTGCTACCCAGCATGCACTATACCGATTTGTCGCTGGTTCCCAATCACGAGGTATGTGCGCATTTTGTAGACCGGGCACCGGCACAACACTCCTCCCACTTTTGTCCTTTTGGGACGACGCCACACAGCGAAGGAATCGTACCGGCGCCACCGATGAAGTAATAGTGCCCCTTGCGTAAGCACCTTGACCCAACTCCCCTTAGTCAGGCATAGCTTTCGTCCGACCTCTCTTTTGGCACAACGCCTGCCATAAACCACAACTAAAGTTAATGCATCTCCATTAAATGACCATTTGTGTTTAGCACCTTCGCACAAATATGAACGCATATGAGCCTTAATCTTTGTTAATAAAGTGTTAAAAATAAAAGTTCATAATAAGGCCCGGTAACTCTTGCTCCTTTTCTTGTCTGCACAATAATTGGACAAGTGTACCCACCTTCCAACCTATTTTCACAAATTTTAAGAAATAAAATAACTGCATACAAATACATCTCCTCGCAGCCCAAATGAGAAGGCCTACGCCCTCTGCATGTGACTGCATAATATACAATAAAAATCCGCTTGGTTATATTAAAATAAAAATCACAAGAAACGTAACCTTCTAAGGCACTACAAATGCGTTTAAATAATATCTCAGTGACAAAAAGGTTAAAAATATAAGAATAAAAAATCTTATTTTTGTCCAAATAATACATATAATTACTTTTAATTTTATACATAATCATTGACATTATATGGAGGAAAAGACAATTAAAATAAAACTATTGTACCCACTACATTCCTCCCACTTTTGTCCTCTTGGACCGCCGCCCTACGGTCGCACCCAAGGCAGAAGAGATAGAGACTCAAATGGGACCATGATCCCCCTCCCGCAGGCACGGGAGTGCCTTTGCCAAGCGGGGTACATACAGACCGCTGCATTCTAGCGGTTAGTGACCAATATGTTTCTTGCATAAGAAAATTTCCATCACATTAGTAAATAAAAAAAACATTATTGTCGGCTATCGTCCGACAATTGCTTAATCAAGAAAAAACATTCTTGTTGGCTTTCGTCCAACAAGTACAGTCACTTATGTATTAGAATGTGGTGATCACACTGAGAAATAATGTACTTTACAAAAATAAAAACATAATAAAAGTGTGCATGCACCGGGAAACATCTCCGGTCATTCAAAAAATCAAAGTGACGCTAGAGACAGTTGCCGTCAAGCACGGTCACACACAAATTTAAAAAGACCTGCAAATATTGTTTAAAAGAACAACTCCGGGAAATACCACTTCCGGCCAACAGTATTGAGTGTGACAGTGGTCGTCAAGCACTGTCACCTATAAAAAACAAACTCATGCGACAAAATTCTACGACATTGCTCGGCATATGGTTGGTAGAAAAGAATTTATAGAAAAATACGGAAATAAATGACATGATACAGCATTGACGAAGTGATTGAAGTTAGATCGACTCACAAATCTTAACATGGAAGGATAAAAGGTGACGGAGGTGCCAAGACTGGGATATTGCAGGGGAAACCGGGTTCCTATTCACCATCTGCGTAGTTACCACATCCGATGGTGCGGTGTGACAGTGGTCGTCCGACAATGTCCGACAATGTCACACCTGACCATAAGGAAAAAACAACAGACTTCACGGGAAATAATCAAACACATCCGTGACTGTGAAAAGCACTTCTTAGCGCGGTAATACAAAAATTACAGGAAGTTAAGCGCGGACGGCACAAGATAATTTGGGACGACACTTTATGCCTATTCATTAAACCCCCATTTCGCAGAGCACTGCTCAGATTAATTTCAATTTTATTGCAATAAAAGACTGGGCTTAAACTGAGACAATAGGACATATATATATTCAAAACAATCTAATCAAATTAATCAAAATGTTTAAGAGAACTATTACTTTTATACACCGCGTACCTTATGTAATATTCACAACAACAGCTTTTACTACTACTACTACTACTACTACTACTACTACTACTACCACTACTTCTGCTACTACTACTACTACTACTACTACCACTACTACTACTACTACTACTACTACTACTACTACTACTACTACTACTACTACTACTACTACTGCTGCTGCTTTTAGTGTTACTACTAGAGATACTCCGCGTACACCGTAATACATTATCAACACCGCGAATAGAATGTCACTGCAACTTTACTGTAAATTTTTTAAATTGGGGGTCTTTTGTATTTTGCATTGTTTTCCTAGTTTTACTAACAAGTAACCTCGCCATTTACAATTTTAGGCGGTACAGATTTTGGAAGTTAGACGCTCTGGTGGTCGCCAACCTAATTTCCACCGCTGGGACCGCTCCCAGCGGCGAGAACTAGAGGGTCGCCAACCTTTGGAACCACGCATAACAAGTCTTCGAACACCACCTTCCCAGCTGTCATCTGGGGTAACTCGGCATCCGCATGCGCCGCCCTCACGGCGGTCACACGCGGCAACTTCTGTCGCCCGTTTGACAGAGACTGGCCTTCCGGTGGCCGGAGTAGTTTCAGCAGCTTTTCGTTGGGCTATTTTGGCCCCCACCTGGTCGGCCCTGTCGGTCGCCATGCTTTTAGCCGCCTCCGCAGACTGAACCGAAACGCGCTGCACGCGAAATTCATCATCGCACACAGGATCTCCATGGTCTCCTTCAGTGCTCTCGCCAATGACCATCCTTGGATCACTGACGACATCTGGCACTGTTGGCAGCACCAAGGGAACTGCATCGTGCACGTCCTTGGCATGCTGCACCTTTATGCAGAACTGGGAAACCGGACCTAGCTGGTTTACATGATCCACTTCCGGTTGGCCCAACTGCTTAGTCGTCGCAGCTACCACAACGGGCTCCTTCTCCTTATGGTTGGGCAAGGACATGGCATGGAAATGTCCCCAGTTGGAACCATATCTGCCGCGATACGATCCCTCAGGGCGGACTTTTGAATTTTGGTTCCGATGCCCACGTAAACCTCCGCCACCCGCACCCGCAGGATACATAACCTGGCGTTGGTCGTTGTACCACCGGTTCCGGACCTTCCCTGGGTAGGAGCACTCCACAGGGTATTCGGCATAGCCTTTTTTATTTCGAAACGGCTTACCCGGTTGTCGGACAAAGGGATCAACGGCCGAACTTCCAAAAGAGTTTGACAATCTCTCCACAGCATCCAGCAACTTCTCGACCACCTGGGTCAATTTGTCGACCGCCGACACACTGACCTCATCCGCAGTGGGTGCTTTCTTCACCTCGTGAACCCACATTGACTCTTCTTGCTCAGTCTCCTGGGTATACCTCGGAGCCGCGGCGCAAGCCGACTGAACATGGCAATATATCTTCAGCATGTTCATCGCATCTCCCATAGATGTTGGTAACTGCAGACTAACATGCTTGCCGGCCTCCTCGTCAATCAAACCGTGACAAAACTTCGTCACTGCCTGTTCAGCGGCGTATGCATAGGGCAGATCACGAAACGCCGCTGTTGCCAGCTTCAGCGCCCGATCTGACCAATTGTCTAGGGACTCGCCTACTTCCTGATAGGCAACGTGGAAACGGCCCTGCGCGGTGGCGGTAAGCTCCCTGGCGCCAAAACGCTCCTGCAGTCGCTGCATTAGCTCTGCGTAAGGTACCGTCCCTCTCCCTTCGGTAAGCAATGCATAGAAATCGACCGCCTTTCCTGTCAAACACCAACCAAGGCAATCGGCGCATTCTGCGTCAGACCAATCTTGCACCCTTGCGTGGCGCTCAAACTTGCTCTGAAAAACAAACCAATTGCTCTGCCCATCATATAGCAGGCTCTTAGGCAATTTTGTCAGAACATCCCGATCTTTCTGTGTCGGGGGAATACTTGGGCCAAGAGGGTTGCTTGGTCCGGGCAAATTATTGAAAACCGGTGCATTGCTGGGTATGGGAATAGTGATGGTAGATGGAATTGGGACAGGTAGACCATTCGGGGCAAGAGGGCCCTTTGAGGCACGATGGGATCCCGTAGGCCCATTGTCCCTACTCTGGGGCAAACCTAACAAAGGGGGCGGGGCGGGGACGCTTGATGCGACATTAAACGGTTTCGGTATGCTTGTCATCATATTGTCCGGCTGTAACAACAGACGCTTTGGGAGCAAAGGCTTTGCAATCTGGGGAAGAAAATCGTCCCATTGAGCTACGTCCGCCTCAAGAGCCGAAATTTGGGCTTCGAGTTGGGCCCTCTCGCGATCCTGACTTACCGAGTTCTTCTCAAGCACAGACATATCTATCCACCTTTCGTGTGGGTCAATGGGCCTATTTGCGATTGACCGCCCCATTCCACCCTCCCCAACATGTTCCGCCCCATCCCCATACCCCAGGGCTTCTCTAAATAATGCGGGGTTAGTACTAAAATCCAACTCGGTCATGTCACCAAAGGTCAGCGGCCGCCCTATAATTGCCTCTAAAGTATGTGGTAACAAATTTCCCGTATTTTCCCGTATCAAAACAATGGCCTGTGCCAGTTGTCTGCCCACACCCAGAATATTGCATAATCTAGTGGGAGTGTCGTAGTTCACTCGAATTTTTCTTGGGGCTACCAGTAAAAATGGTGGGGTATATCCACTTCCCATATCCATTGTCAATTTAGAACTTTACAAGTAAATATGAAAAAGTTAAATTAATAAAAAACCTAAAATAAATGGGCCAAGAAATTCTGAAATAAAAACTTTTGTATCTACTGGTAGACAATTAACATTTAATTGCCCAACAATAACCAATAAACAAAATCGCTATCACTGTTCTTGCTATCAATAATCAATAAAAACTGAAAGTAAGAAACACGTCGCTTTAACTTGACGTTAAGCACTAATTTCCCGGGACCCAGTTTACATTCGCAATAACACTGCTATAAATAGAATTGCCAAGGCAAAACTCGTGCGTGTAAACTTCTATTTCCTCGGACTTTAGTTACCGATATATCAGCAATTTACACTGCTATATACAACAGTCAACCAAACACGTTTTTCATGAACTGCTGCGCACAGAATACGCGCCAACTAATCACGGGAAAATTGCCAAAAAATATAAAAAAAAACACGTGGCCATTCGTTGATTACACAAGCAATTAAACTGTAACAAACAGCATTGGAAAATCACGTTTTTTAAGAAATATTTCACCAACTGATAACATGGCCGGCGAATGCCAACAATGGAAAAAAAACTACGATGCCGTCTGTTTGTTACACACTTCTTAAAATAGACGAAAACTGAGTTCAACAAGTTAAAAACAGAAATCACGTTTTATGAAACGAACAGTTTCTATACACTTCAAATTAAATTTGATCCGTCGATTGAAAATAAAGTATGCGATGCCGATTGATTTTGCAACTAGCCTAACCGTTAAACACAATTTTCACTTTGGCCCCACGTTGGGCGCCATTGTAGTGTTTTCACGGTTAGCTCTTTGGGGTTCTTTCACAACCACTACAGCAATTACTAGCAACGACAAGATACTAAACTACTCACATGGGCATCAACTGGAATGCTCGTCAGGATGGCACCAATCGTCCTCGTCGTCTTCGAGGGAACTCGTCGGCTATACTCGTCGGCTATACTCGTCGACTCGGCGGGTGGACACTCGTCGGCTACGGCTCGTCCACGTCACAAATAGCACTATACATATACTTCTGGGAATACACCTCCAGGCAAATACGTACTTAAACACACAGTCACCGGCTTACATACACATATACTTCTGGGAATACACCTCCAGGGAAATGCGTGTCATTGACACAATCACAGGCAACTCACAGACTCACATACACAGTCACAGACTCACTTATATCTTCTGGGAATGGCCTTCCAGGGAAATACGTGTTGAACACACATAAAATACAACATAATACAATATGATACAATATAACCTATACTCAGGCTCACAATTACTCACTCAGGCTCACAATTACTCCAAGCAATACTCAGCTTGGGAAAATACGTCTACTCGCATCAGTCACCCGTGCATAAGAGACCGTACAAACTCGTGCTACCCAGCATGCACTATACCGATTTGTCGCTGGTTCCCAATCACGAGGTATGTGCGCATTTTGTAGACCGGGCACCGGCACAACAATATATATATATATATATATATATATATATATATATATATATATATATATATATATATATATATATATATCGATTGTATTTTGTCATTGATCCGTTATGATGCCAGACTGTAATTGCTTTTTATATTGTCTTTCACTGTTCCTTTTCACGGTGAAGATGCATATTGGTGGCCTCTCTGACGCAATGCTAGTCCAAATAATTAGACGTAAGCTACCCCGCTTACGATGTAAAACGACCTCATATTTATAGGAGTAACGCAATGCTGCCTCTCTGATAAGTTGTAATTAATTTATTTCGTGATAAATGTATTCATTTAATCATTGGCATGCTTAAAGTACACCATTCCCATTGTTGCGAGGAACGGCTATATGGCCTTAAATGTAATGTATTAATGAAGAGTGTTCCCATACCAGTGTCATTCGACAACTAGTAGGCTTCCCGTGCCAGAAAAGACGGTTTTGAAAAGTGAGCTGATCAAGAGGCTTAACGTGCCACAACAGAAGCGAAAAAAGGCATGTTTTAATTAAAATTGATGACAATTACTATATAGCGTTCATTGAACGTAAGGATTTGATCATAAAGATGATATCAATGACACTAGATATTAGAGAAAATCTATGTTAAAAAGTCATTAAAGTGAAATGTCAGCACGTTTGTTCCACCATCCTCAAGATCATTTCATCTTCGATAGAGTTTGTGATAAGTGTTTGGACCTGCGGAATACTGTGAACCTCTAGCAGGATATATGCTTCAACTCATGGACTATCTCTTTTTATGCACAAATGTGTTTATGGGTTTTAATTTTGATGTTCTTACCTGTTTTGTGAATTTCCATCATCTATATTATTGTTTAAGAACAGAGAGTAACAGAGGCAGCATTTTGAGACAGAGGCGACCGATATGCATCTACACCGTGCTATTATTTATGTATGTATAATTATAGAACATTAGACGTGATGCTTTTGAGGAATTATATGACAATTGAACCCCTTGATGATCCCCACCCAGAAGCTGAACCCCTAATGCTCAGATAGCCGTGCTAGCCAGCACGTACTTTTGACCTTGTAACATAGAGCTTTACAAAATCACGCTGTCGTCACAAACATGTTATGTAAATAACACACCGTAAAAGCCCACTTTGAATGTTGTAAGAACTTAGGGTCCTACCCTTTCTTCAAAAAAGTTGTATTGCTATGTATATTTTGTAGTTTTTTATTATTTTGGAAATAAAATATGTTTCTCAAGTCCCAAATTTAGATTGTGTAAATGTGAGCTATTTATGCTGATATGAAAGAAAAGCTTATTGAGGTTTTTATACCTTATTATCTGGCAAGCAAGATTAAACTATTAAAATATATACAATCTTTTATTTTATAGGTGTGTGATAGATTACGGCTATTGTTTACGTAAACAATCGTTTACTATACTTTTGAGTTTTGACTAATTAACTTTGATACAGCCAGCATATTAAGCATACTGTGGTAAATAGTTAAGTGGTGTGTAACCCAGAACTGTGAGGTGTAGTACATTTGATGATGAAAGCAAAACATTTGTGCAGTCATTTCAGTTGTCTCTAGAAGTTCTCAGCGTTAGGACCTCGTATCTTCAAGTATTCTGGTTAAGAACGGTGCGTCCAGCCTTCCAGCTTGGTACATGTATTAAATGTAAGAACTTTAATACTTTTGCCGCTTGTAACTCAAATGACATGAATTTAAATAGTCGCTGCGTCTGCAAAAATATGAAAACAAGGTGACCTACGAGCAGTTTATCAAACGAGTTCAAAATATGTGGAATCAGTCAAACAAGTGCAAGTTTCTACCAATAAGTTATATTGGGACTTCCATTTTTATTGACAGGACCCCTAAAAATTATTTACTGAAGAGTCCTAGGGACCCTTAAATTTGACATGATTGTAAAACCCTGATTATTTATTTTAGCTCCATCATTTTTCCAAAGTTTTGACAGGATGGTCATGGAAAAGTTAGCCTCACAGACATGTCAAGGAGAAGGATCGCCAGTGGGATAAAGACTACCAAGCTTACGAGGAATTGAAGGTTTCAGCTTGCCACCAGTGCATAGAGCAGGGAGGAAATGTCGAGGATGCCAAGCTATGGATGGGCTTTTTCACTTACAGTGGGGTACATTCAGGTAAATTTTTTCAAAGCATTTGATTCACAGGTAAACAGTCAGAAATTGAATGGGTATAAATCACATCGAGATCGTTCTTCTGTTTTGTTTTATAACTGTTCGGTGCTCTCTTAGAATATTATACATTCCTTAATCTTTGAAATATTTAATTGTCACAATAATTGGCTCATTTTATACGGCGGAAGTTAACACAAATGCAGTTGTTGACAAGTCTGGCCAGTTAAAATGCGAGTTTAGATTTCATTATTTGGAATTTTTTACGACGAAACTAAATGAAAAAAACAAAAAGCGAGCTTGTAAGTTTTTGTTTTTTCGTTCAGCATAGTGAACTTATCGTGTAAGTACCTGCTATCAAACGTTTTGTTTTGGTTCTGTATGCACATGCGCAAAAGTGCGCATGGCGTCACATTGATAAACAAATGGTCGCACATGAAGTCCATGACCTACTTGCCTACTTAGCTTGAAACAAATGCGCCGAAAACAGGTTAAAGGAATGCATTTGTTGTTATTTACACTGTTTTGTGTGTTTTTTGCTGTAATTTTTGAATGCATTTATCAAAACATGCATTTACACACCAAAAAGCATATTTCTGTTTGCAATTTTGATTGCAGCAGACGCAGATTTTTTCGCCGAGTCCGGGTCATGTGATAGTCATGTGACTTTGTTTATACTGGAGTAGTGTTTGCACTGTTTATGAAGTGTCGGGTAATAGGTCATGTTTACATCGGCCGCCATTTTGTTTTGTCTGCTAGAGGTGACAATAATCAGCGACTCATTGTTATGAATTCTTGAAGGTAGTTTGCTGGAAAACTTTACAGATAAATCATTCAATGATTGAACTGTTAGTCATTTGTTAAAACAAAATGTTTTTTTATCATTTTAAGTGTTTCAATTTTAAGGCAATTTAACGTAATTTCTTAGGTGTTCGATAACTGGTTTGTCCACCATACTATCATTCTTTTATTATAAGGTTTAATTTGTTTATATTAAATCTGTATTTATCGAAAGCGTTCAATTTACAGTTCACATGTCTGCATTAAACAATGCCGCATTATAGATGTCTACCGGGGGACAGTCAACTTGGTAACTAGGTGGCTCTAATTGGCTGGTTAGAGCCTTAGTAGGAAAACACACACTTAAGTCAGGAAAATGACCCTCCTTATTACACATACACAAATGAATTAACTGTCTAATATTATACTATACCACAAAACACTATGATGTATACATTTGTCCTTCTTGATATATGTCTGAATGTCAGTTTGATGTGCAAATACCTGTCTGTTATCATGAAAACAATAATATTAGCCGTTGACCTTTTTTTGCTTAATCTTTCAGTTCAGAGTGGAATGCGCATCAAGGAGACAAGCTATTCAGAAGATGCCATATGTGGTAAGATAATTGTGTTTTGTTTGTTCCACTGTATATTAACATTTTATATGATAAATCTAGGTTTCTGTAATCCCATGTATCTGTTGGTAACATGATTTTAAACAGGGGCTTCTGATATCGAACCGAGGCTTTTACAACATTAAATTAAGCTAAACACTATAAGATTATTTTTGTGTCCCCCACCACTATAGTGGGGGGCATATTGTTTTTGCCCTGTCTGTCTGTTGGCCTGTCGGTTTGCTCCAACTTTAACATTTTGCCATAACTTTTGCAATATTGAAGATAGCAACTTGATATTTGGCAGGAATGCGTATCTCATGGAGCTGCACATTTTGAGTGGTGAAAGGTCATGGTCATCATTTAAGGTCAAATGTCAAATATATAGCTTCAAAGCGGTGCAAAAGGGGACATAGCGTTTCAAACAAACACATTTCATGTTTGCATTTAGGATATCCTGTAATTTAAAATTTAAACTCATCAATACTTTGGTAAGAAGGTGGAAATTGCTTGTTTTATTATTGTTTATCACATGCTTTTCAATTGAAGTTATATGAAAAACACAAAAATGCTACACTCGTCAAAATGGACACTTCAATGCTCGGAAATTGCAAGGAATAATTAAATTTGTCGGGTTCAATTCGAGACATTGGCCATCTTTGGTAAGCAGAAGTTTTTCAAGGCAAATTGAATGTAAATTTGTAAAAAAGGTTATTTAAAAAATAAACTTGTGCATACAATATAACCTTCAGAATATTATTATCCTCCGCCAGAGGCGGAGGGATATTGTTTTGGCGTTGTCCGTCCGTCCGGCACTTTTGTGTCCGGAGCCATATCTTGGAAGTGCTTCGGCGGATTTCATTGAAACTACGTATGAGTATATATATGCATAAGAGGATGATGCACGCCAAATGGCATTGTACACCATCTGTTAAAAACAGACTTATGGCCCTTTGTATCTTGAAAACATGCTTTTTACTATAGGCATTTTTGTGTCCGGAGCCATATCTTGGAAGCGCTTTGGCGGATTTCTTTGAAACTTGGTATGGAATAGATTGTGAAGGCTTAAGAACCTTCCTTTGTCTTAGTTTTGTGTTATTGTCCTCCGTCCGTCCATCTATCATTATGTTCATCCGTCCAATTTGCACCCATCCTCAAACAAAGCATATGTTGCGGGGGATACCTTGGGCCTTTCAGGCTCTCTTGTTATTTTTTTATAGAGAATCAGAATATTAGGTTAAAAATTATTTCAATTTAAAAAAAAATCTCTTATCTAACTAAATGCAAGCTTTAACATACATATTCTGACAGATTATCTGACAATTTTTATGACCCCGAAGGAGAGCATATAGTGATCGCACTGTCAGTCTGTCCGTCACACTTTTCATTTAAGTTTTTGAAAATAAAATGCTTATAACTTCTTTGTCGCTTCAAATGTTAGATTCACATTTGGTATGCATGTATATCTTGACAAGGCATTTCCATACACACAATTTTTGACCCCTTTGGAATTCAACTTAGGGAACGCGTTCAGGTTTTGAAATATGTGTTTAGGTTTCAAAAAATGCTCATAACTCATTATCGGGGGCATATGTCATCCTATGGAGGCAAATATTGTTGTCAATGTTTCAACAGACTTTGCAAACAAATACCGTTAGAGCTTTCCAGGTTTGCTATTAGCTAAAAAGAAATACGCCCGAGCCACCAAATAGTTTAACTTGTATTGCATATTTTCATTTTGTCATTTATGTCGCTGAGCTTATGCTTTCAAATAGGAACGATCACAAAATTAATGGGCATTGATTTAGTACAGTAAAGGATTAAATAAGTATAATCTGAATCATGTGTAAAGCTTTATGTATTTTTATTGTTTCTTAGGTGAAATTGAAATGGGCAATGCATCTGCTGAGGAACTGTTGGTTTGTTTGTAAAACTTTGAAGACATCATTAAAGGTAAATATGCTTTTTAATCAAATTATCATGAGTATATTGTTGTTGGCGTGTCTGTCTGTTAGTTTATGTGTATGTCTGTTATTGTATCTGCTTGTCCCAAAAATTTAACCTTGCTCATAATTTTGGCAATATAGAAGATAGCAACAAAATTAATCCAAGAAACACCTGAGTGAAGTTTCATTGAAATAGATTTAGTGCTAAGAGTGGTTGCTGTGACCTTCATTAACTTGTAAATTATCCAAAGAACTTAATCCAAGGAACATCTGTGTGAAGTGTAATTCAAATAGATCTAGTGTTTAGTGCGTTGGCTGTGACCTTCGTGACCGTTTAAAACCATCTCAGTACAAGGCAGAAGTAATCCAAGGATATAGAAACCGAGCGAAATGAATGGAAAGGACTCGAACAAACATTTAGAATGGAAGGGAGCCATATATTTCTTGGTTTAAGGTGCACCTTAAAACCTATTGGTGGCATCTTTTACTGGAGAAATGTGTCTTACCTGTAAAACAATCATAAAAGGACGAGCATAATTATGCTTCATAATGATAATAAATATCAACAGTTTCTGAAAATCGTGAAGGAAAAAAGGATTAACATTTTGGAAGTAAAGGATGTTTGGAAATTTCCGAAAGCAATGTATTTCTTGGATATTTATGGACAGAAAGGAATGAGGGAAAGCCACATATTTTTTGGTTATAGGGTACTGATTTATTTCAATTGTTGGTAGCTTTAACTGGAGAAATGTGGTTTATCTCTTACATCAACATGAAAGAATGGAAAAGCTGTCTATCAAACAAAGGAGATAGCTCTAGTAAGGGGTGTGGAGTATTTCAAATAACTTTCTGAATTTTAATCAAAACAACATGTATTTTCTCCTCAGAATTGTATAAATGTGCTATTATAATGAGTACCAACAACCTTGAGTTTAGTGAACGATTATCAAATCATTGATTTGTAAGTAATGCATTACAAAGGAAGGATGAGAAGGATTGATCAATTACATAGGAAAGACTTCAAAGGAAGGATTATTTTTATGGAAAACAAAGGATGACCTTTGGAAGGACCACTAACATTCATCTGGATGGAAGCACATGATAGGAACACTTTAGATGGCTGGATTGAAAACAAATTGAAATATTTTGTAAGTCTTTGGTGCCATGGATGTCTTGCGTCTTTAATTTTGCGTCATCAACAGCAGTCAGACAGAAAGTAAGAAGGAAAGGGAGGATTTTTTTTATACATCATTAAATCATGTCACTAGATCTAGAACTTCAAGGAAATTTGTATTTTTCAACTCTTAGGTTGTTTTTTTGAGTTTCTTGAATTCAAAGAGACTGCGAAAAAAATTAAAATTAAAAGTCAAAATATATTCAGTATAAATTGTTTTGAGTAGAAATCATAGTGGGATAATGAGAAATTACTCAGTTTGAGGAATGATTCCTTTTCCCACATTAACTGTTAAAATTTTGTTATTGTTTGGTAAAGGGTTGAGGAAAGATTAATACATGTAAATAGTATGAAAAACTATCATTCTTAATTATTACATGTTTTTTTCTTTTCTTAAAATGATTGCAAATTCTACAAAATTGGTTATAAAGTAAGATCTTAGCAGATGTAAATGTTCATAATTTTTATAGATCCTATGTTGTTAGAACTCATATTGATTTTGTATCGAAAACATTATAATGAGTAACCACTATATAGAGTTTTGATAAGATTTAATGATAAAGTTTACATAGGATATACCATTTTAGCGTCTTGTTCATGTTCTTGCTCACTCTCTCCCTCTCTCTCTCTTTCACATTTTAGCCTCTTGTTCATGTTCTTGCTCCCTCCCTCCCTCCCTCTCTCTCTCTCTCTCTTTCTCCCTCCCTCCCTCCCCCTCTCCCCCTCTCTCTCTTTTCCAATCACAGTTGCCCCATACAGTCTTGTGGGCTATGGCCTTAGCTCAGTTGGGAGAGCGTTAGACTGAAGTTGTCTACGCAACAATCATCTATAGGCACCGGTTCAATCCCGGGTTCCGGCACGAACGGAACAGTTCGGCGGCTGACAATTTGTTTCAGTCAGGTTAATAAATATAATAAAGCTTTATTTTGTGTAGACATTTTAAAATCCATTTAACTACAATTGGACATTTTTATTAAAATTAATGGATGCCCCGTGGTGACAACGTTAATTAAGATTTATTACATCACTTAAATATCTTATAAAAAATACACGTGTTTTTATATTAACAAATAAATGCAAACAACACATCTATTATCCATGTATTTTTATGGTTGTCTATCATAGGCTCTAAGTACTATCCCTACCACATATAAAGCGCGAAGCGCGACACGTATTATTGATTGTAACAATGAGTTGCGATAAAGGAAGCAGCCGCTTATCAAGGAGGAGCTGTGTCACAGCAACCCGTTTCCCGAGAGTCAAAAACTCCTCGGAGTTTTTTTTTAAGAACCACATATATAGCGGGAAGCGCGACACGTATTACTATCCAGGTGGTATGGGCCCTTAAACATTATCCGACCATTACGTCAATAGTTGTCTTCCTTAGAATTTGAGAAATTTTGAAATCGTTGTTCGAAGTCCAAAATTTTCATCCGATTGTTCCCAAACTTGCACAGGTTTTTTTTTATCAATGAGGACCCAACCCAAACTCTTTATGAGCAATATCGGACCATAAGTCCAGAATAATGTCTCTTTGAATTTAAAAATCAAAGTGAAGAACTGCTTGGTTAGGTGATTATGTCAACATTTTTCATCAGATTCTTTCCAAATTTACAGTGGCTTCATATCAATGAGCATTTTTACCTCATTTAAAATGAGAAACACCGGGACAATAAGTCCAGAATTTTTTTCTATTAAATTTGACAAAATAAACAATTTCCACTTGTTTAAAAGATTTCACAACTTTCGTCTGAATTTTTCCAAACTTGTTTAGTGTTTTTCTATCAGTATTACTCGAACCCTATTGAAAATGATGAATATCGGAGCAAAAAATCTATTATGATCTTTTACTGGATTTCAAAGTATTGTGAAATGCAGCTTCTTTATTTCTTAATGCAATTTACAGTTTTCATTCATTTTTTTTTCATACTTTTATAGTGTTTTCATATCAATGAGTACTCAACCCCTATCGTAAATGAGCAACGTAAGAATAAGTTCAGAATCATCTCCCCTTGAAGTTGAGAAAAATATGAAATTACGCTTACAAGATGAAGCAGATTTTTTAAACCCTACACAGTTCTGTTCCATTAATGAAAACTGCACACGGATGCCAGTAAAGAAAGGAAACCAATGTAAATAAAATGAACTATGAACTATTTGGGGGTTACAACACAAAATCATAGATAATGGTTTTTTGGGGGTTATAACACAACATCATAAATAATGGTTATTTGGGGGTTATAACACAAAATCAAGATAATGGTTATACCAGTATCTTTTTCTATTTTGTTTAAAATAATCGGCCAATATATTAATATTTACAGTAGAAAATAAAACGTTTCATGTAACTTCATTGAGTGCCTTTTACACTGAAATTCCCGACGCCCTTTGATGCTTTGCATCAATACTTATCTTGTATGACTTACAAATGACGTGTGAGTTTCGTTGTGGACCATTTATCTTTTGCAAAGTTATGGGCCTTAGACTTCAAAATTTTCCGTTTTCCGTTTATGCTGATTTTTGGTTTTAGTCTGCCTACATGAAGTTTGAATTTCTTTTCGGTCCATTGATTTTTGGCAAAGTTATGGGCATTGCACTTCAAAATTTTCCGTTTTCGGAGGTCTTTTACCAAACACTTTCAGATAATAAGAAGATTTTTGGTATGTGAGTTAACCTACATGTCTTACAGATGAAGTGTGAGTTTCGTTCCCGTCCATTGATTTTTGACGAATTTATGACCCCTGGAATTTTCTCTATAACTATAACAACGTTTTCCGGAGGTTTTTTACGCAACGCTTTCAGATATTGAGCTGATTTTGTTATGTGAGTCTAGATGATTAACATATGAAGTGTGAGTTTCATTTCGGTCCATTGATTTTTGGCGAAGTTATGGGCCTTTAACTTAACAATTTTCTCTAAAATGGCTGCTGTGCGGCTTCAAATCGCAGTAGCGGGGCATTGTGTTTCACAAACATATAAATATATATATGTGTGTGTGTGTGTGTGTGTGTGTGTGTGTGTGTGTGTGTGTGTGCGTGCGTGCGTGCGTGCGTGCGTGTGTGTGTGTGTGTGTGTGTGTGTGTGCGCGCGTGTGTGTTTGTGTGTACGCTTACTGACCTAGACTTACAACAGGCGGTTCCGAATGCTTAGCTAAAGCTTTGACAAAGGTTTCTTAAATTTGGCTACAAAAAATTCCATTTAGCTAAAATGTTGGCTACTGAAATTGTACAGCCAGGGGAAGCCCTGTAAATTATGTGACCCCTTGGTATGGCCAGTTTTGATCTTAAAAGCATTATTTGAACAAATTGTGTAAAGGACCATGCGTTTGTGAAACAAAATTGATGACATATTCCTTTCTTTGTGGAATGTTTCCGATGGCCCTTGGGCATTTTGTAGTTTTCCTCAATTTGGAAAGTACTTTTCATGGGTACTTTGTAAAGAAGAAAAAAATGCTGTTAAAGTCTTATTGTACAGAAAAAAAATGAACAGTGAATATTTCATGACACTACTTGAAGATCATTCAAATTATATTACTCGTGCAAAATTGTTAAATGAACGTGATAATTTTATTCCATTTCAATAATGGGGCTATTTTTCATATCTGTCTTGATTGTGAGACATTTAACGATAGCAATTCTAAAGTTTTCAATTTAAATTGCCTGACATGACAAATGCACAAAAGTTTTACGAGGCACTTATTTAGAAAAAAGTTTACATATATCATTAAGTTAGGATTGGTATACCTACACCATACTTAAATATCCTATTGATAAGTTTGACAACATAATTGTAGATAATGAACATAATTTTGCGTATATGCGTTATGACGCAATTAAAATAACTAAAAACGTAATTAAATTTAAAATAAAGCGTACAAAAACACAAATACATATTTAATAACGTAATTCATGTAAAAAACCTTGCGTCACGAAACGCAATTCTTACGAACACCGGGCGTATTTTTTAGACTGGTTATTTTACGTACAAAAAATACCGGATAGTTTATTTGCCGTTCTATAAAGAAAAGAAGGCAGTCTTTCCAGCTATAATCAATCTTTGGGGTATTCTTGTTATTATTCGCAGACCCGTCCGATTTCTACTTTCATTTTCATCAGAAATTCAGTAATTGTTTGTTGTTATGTACAGGTACCTCTTTGAATTCCATAGTAGATTTTTATTATATTATATATGTCATTTCCTAAATTACACAATTGAGTTAAAAAACCGCGGGTGGAAAACCCAATTAAGCTCAAAAGTAGGGGGTAAAAATGTTTGCTAAAACTCTATTGAATTTACAAAAATCCTATTGTTGTCATAAACAGGGGGTGATTACCCAATATACCCTAAATGTTTATATAGCCCTGATGATAGCATGGTGCTGACTCACTAGTCAGAAATTTCCTGGTTTTTTTGCACAAGAATAAAAAATCGCTTCGGTGAAAAACAAACCAATTTACATTTGATTGAGTCAAAATGCAATAATCAGCGTCTATTGATATCTCTGGTCATATTTAGAAATATTGAACAGACTAGATGATAGTGAAGGGCAAGTTTTGATTCAAATTTGTAGAGGAGCACAATCAATTGTCGCATTCCAATAATACAACTGTTGGCAATTAGGTTACAGGGGAACATATTTAAAAGCTATAATTTTGTAATATAGTCTAGTATTTAAACTATATAACCCCCCAGGTGTGTTCAGTTTTGACCCCAGGATCTTTGTGCTTTGAGTTGTTTAAGTTCTTAAGCTATGTAATTCAATTAAGACTATTTAAATTCCCACATCAACAAACAGGGTACATTTTCATACAAAACGATGATTTAAACAAACTTGATAGAAGACCTCTAAATGACTTTGCATGCCAAATATCTAACTCTGACTTGGCATTTAGAGAAGAATGTTCAACTATGTAGGTCTATATCAATTATGTGACACTGTTGATCATGGTCAGTTTTGAAACCTGGGGTAATAACTTGAACAATCTCTTTAGTGGAACACTAACTGATGTCACATACCAAATATCAAAGCTGTAGCCAGTGTGGTTTCACAGAAGGTTTTTTAAATTATTATTCTAAATAAGTCTATACAAATCATATGATACTTTTGGTGTGGTCAAGTTTTACCTCAACAGCATTGTATGAGACTTACCCGGTTGTACATTGTCCAAGGTAATCATGGAACTTAGGCTGGAAATCCATGGTATAACATGGAATTCCATGGAAATCCCTGGAATTTGAAACAGTTTCCAGGGTTTTCCAGGGTTTTGTTCTTGAAATGTCCATGAAACGTGGACCTTTTTTCCAGCATTTTCCAGCATTGGATGGCAAAGTATGGAAAAGGAATGGAAAACGCTGGATTTAGGCTGGATAACCATGGAAGATATTTCCAGATAGCATGGAACATACTTCAACATTTTCAGCCTACCCTAGAAAAAACTTAGACTTTTTAAGAGGAGAAAATAAAAATGCAACACATTTTATTCAAAGTTAATCACAGTTCAAAGATTTACAAAACATATGAATAAAACATAAAAACATGTGCATAGTTTGATACATAAAAAATTATATATACATGGAAAGCAATATAGAAAAAAAATATCATTCAAAATTTCAAAGTGTGCAGCTAAGTTCTTTCTTATATTCTAATAAAGACATAGAAATACATGTAAAGTATTATTATGAAATTGGTAAAATGAACTTTGACAATTAAAAAAAAATCTGATCACACAATTGCAATAGCACATAGCTATTATACTTAACCTTACTGTGTACCAAATGTCGTTATATTACAATCAGATACCTACACAAAAGATAATTGAAAAAAAAATAAAGATGCTAATTTAAATTATTGTAAGTTATTAATTTAAATAAATATTAACTAATCATAAAACAAAACATGAAGCAAATTAGGCATTTATAAACTTGAATCAAATTAACAAAATAATATAAGCACTGTTTTGAGAATGAAGACAATAATCAGATGACCATGTACTGGGTAATATTATTATGTGGCAATTCAAAATAGTTCACATATATTGCAATAAATATTGTTTATTCCTTTGTTCCGGGTCACATAACTCTCGTGAATGATGTGTACATGTTTAGACTCGTATTTGATAGCAGTCACATGATCAATGACACAACAATTACGTCACGAAATTCGTGACGTCTTTAGATCGTTCTCGACTTATTAAAAAATATACTTGAATTATTTCATTATCTTAACGGGGGACAGAGAAAATAGTCTCCAAAGTTTTCGCAAATTAAAATGACTTAAAGAAAATATTTTTTTCAAGTATCATATATATTCTTATAGTTGGGTCTTTGCCCATTCCAATGATGTATAACTCTTCATTTAAAACCTTGTTTTTGCCCCCCCCCCATTAATACACAAACACATCACATGTGCTGAAATAAAAAAAAAGGCGACGCCATCTGCAATTGCGGTCGAACGCTACAACGCTGTTAATAGAAAGTCAGCCGAGTTTAGATTGGCTTGGATTTTAATTATGCTGAAATAGCTCGGGGTCTTGACCACCAAACTGGCTTGGATTTAAATTATGCTGAAATAGCTTGAGGTCTTGGCCGCCAATCTGGCTTGGATTTTAATTATGCCGGAATAGCTCGGGGTTTTGACATCCAAAATGGCTTCGGTTTTATAATGCTAAAATAGCTTGGGATCTTGACCACCAAACAGGCTTGGATTTTAATTTTGCTGAAATATTTTGGGGTATTGACTGCCAATCTGGCTTGGGTTTTAATTATGCTGAAATAGCTCGGGGTCTTGACCGCCAAAATGGCTTGGATTTTTATATGTGCCGAAATAGCTCGGGATCATGACCACCAAACTGGCTCGGATTTTAATTATGCTAAAATCGCTCGGGGTCTTGACCGCCAGTATGGTTTGGATTTGCTGATTTAGCTCTGGATCTTGACAACTAAACAGGCTTGGATTTTAATTATGCTGAAATAGCTCGGGGTCTTGACCGCCAATCTGGCTTGTTTTTAATTATGCTAAAATAGCTCAGGATCTTGACCACCAAAATGGCTTGGATTTTAATAAGCCTAAAATAGCTCGGGATCTTGACCACAAAAATTGCTTACATTTTAATTATGCTGAAATAGCCTTGAATCTTGACCGCCAAAATGGCTTGGGTTTTAATAATACTGAAATAGCTCGGGATCTTGACCACCAAACTGGCTTGGATTTAAATTATGCTGAAATAGCTTGGGGTCTTGGCCGCCAATCTGGCTTGGATTTTGATTATGCTGAAATAGCTTGGGGTCTTGACAGCCAATCTGGCTTGGATTTTCATTATGCCGAAATAGCTCGGGGTCTTAACATCCAAAATGGCTTGGGGTTTAATAATGCTGAAATAGATTGGGATCTTGACCACCAAACTGGCTTGGATTTTAATTATGCTGAAAAAGCTTCGGGTCTTGACTGCCAATCTGGCTTGGATTTTAATTATCATGAATTAGCTCGGGGTCTTGACCGCCAATCTGGCTTTGATTTAAATTATGCCGATATTACTGCTGCAAATTTGTTAAGTTTAATAACATCTAACTGGCCTCAACTCATAAACAGAGGGTTTTATATACCAAAATGTTCGCCAGGGTCTGTAGATTTCAGACCAAGATATCATTTTTCTCGAAAGTGCTGGAGGGCGTAGAAATACAAGATGGCGTCCAAGATGGCCGCCGTTTTATGATTTAATTACTAGTGAAGATGAATTTAATACGTCTATTGAACGCCTATATGTACTGACTTCAATATCTGAAAGAAGTGATCCATTGATATAGGGCTTCTACCAAACAGATCACCAAGGTCACCAAAGGTCAAGGTCAAGGTCATTTCATGGTAAAAATGGAAAAAAATATTCGAAAATTTGAGTATTGACACATCATTTTCTTTTTTAATTCGATTGCTTTACATTTGTTGTGATTACTAACCTCTTAATCATATAGCCAAACTTACAAGCTTCCTTTTAAACCAAAGCAAATGTCTAAAATTGTGTTGGTAACCATGGTAACCAAGACTACATATGCTATGCAGCCATTTTCCTGGTTCATTGAACGTCATTTGGCATACATTATAACCATCAAATTTAACAAGTTTTGCTTTGAATCTTTAATATATAATACCCATAGCTATTGAAGGTTGTATAAAACATCATCAAGGTCATTTAAAGGTCAAGGTCTTTTAAGGTTAAAACAATAATATTTTCTTAATCATGAGCAAATAATAACGGAATTGTATTCTTGGCATTGAAATATTGTACGAAAATGTTGATCTTTAACGCTTTAAGACTTAATAAGACAAATGTAAAAAACCGCCATGCAGTGTTCCATGTATCATATTTATTCAACAATCAATGCACTTGGTATGAGTGCTTGATACAGACTCATACATGTTATTTACAAATGTTGGTTTTACATTGAATTTACTAATACAAATGATGCAAATTACAAATTATGTTTTCAAGTAGCAAACATTAAAAAACAACTCCTGTATCATATTCCATATCATGTGCATAAAGTAACTAGTCACTATGTAATCTTTTAACATTTAACAGTTGTTATTACAAATGCACCATCTGTACATCATATTTATTCAACAATCAATGCACCAGGTATGAGTGCTTGATACAGACTCATAAATGTTATTTACAAATGTTGGTTTTACATTGAATTTACTTATACAAATGATGCAAATAACAAATTAGGTTTTCAAGTAACAAACATTAAAAAACAACTCCTGTATCATAATTCATATAATGTGCATAAAGTAACCATGTTATCTTTTAACAGTTGTTATTACAAATGCACCATCTGTTTAAAGTGTTGCCAATAAGGAAATATGATCTTACTAAATTCCGATTCATAATCATGTATTTGCAGCATGACATATACAATCATATTAAACTAAGTTAAAAATAACTCAGAATTTAACTTAAAAATGTCGTATTATTATTCACAATAGAACAGAGTAAAACCAATGTCATAAATGGTAACAACTTTGTTAATTAAACACTTTCAAATTCTTGTGCTAGAGTTCATGATTGGTCACTATCTGACGATTCCAATTCTTGACCAAAAATAGATGACAGGGTGTATATACATGTATTCGTGCACATTGTATCTTCTGTTTCAATGTCTCCTTCACAATTACAAGCCACTGTACATGGCTGCTTGTTTCTGAAACATGCACATGTTTCATTGCAAATGTTACAATTACAAACCAAATCATTGAGCAACTCTGGAGCTGCTGCCGATTGGCTCATCATTTTTGGTCTTATTCCAAGCCCATGTGTGTCATATTCATATCCAAACTCAGACAATGATGGAATCTGATGCTGTGGTGTCGTAGCATGACACCATATCCACAGCAGTACTACATACCTCAGGAGATGTAGTGATAGACTATTTTCAGTAGGTGGTAAATTTCTAGGTTGAACAGAACCTTTGGCTTTGAGGCATCATAACTGATGTAGCGTATGTCGACTGTTTCCACCATACATATCAGTAACAAATTTGTTACAGGCTAATTTTTGAGGTTCAGTTAACATCAGCTCCAGACCAAAATCATTCAGCTGTTGATACTTGTGAGAGTTGTCCATCATCATATTGAATGCTTTGCGTTTGCCCTTTCCATAAAATCCGCTCGTTGTGTCACAACCCGTCAAACAATAAACGGTAAGCAGAATTTTAAGTTGCTCAGTTGTCAATTTCTGGACAATTGTCTGGACCGGTTGAAGCCTTCTGCAATGAGTATGAGTCGTAACTTTACCTGTTGACATGAATACATATGGAGCGCCTATGCTCTGGTAATGGTGCAGCAATAAGACCAGAACGCCAGTGTCAGGTGAATGAATGACAAGAGATGTGGCTCCTCTGTCTGCCTCATATTTGGCGTGCAGGATCATCATTGTATCAGCCTCTTCCTGGTTTGTATTAAGTGCTGAAATTTGAGTGCAAGAATCTGGAGATATTTTAACACAGTGAAGGTGTTTTCCGCCATTGACGAACAAGGTTTCGTGAGAATTCAGCTCATCACATGCATGTTCTGTCATGTAGCTTGTTTAGTATTCGATAAGGCGTTCTTTGTTTGATCCACTGCTCAGTAACATCTTCCAGTCTTTTGGGATGTAAAGTTCTCCTTGAACATTAATATTGCCTGTTTTGTTGTTATTCAGATCACCCCTTTCTTGTCTTGTTTGAGTTTTTATGCTGCCTCCGCTGTATTTATCAAATACTATGTGGATGGCTTTAACATGTGAAGATAATTCACGAGCCTTTCTCAATGCATATGATTGAAATGCAGATGCCATGCTTTTGAAGTTTGCCAGTTCAGATTGTACTGGTAATATCTGAACAAGCGTAATACCGTCAAATATCATCACCTCAGGATCGCGTGTCATCGTTTGTGATTCAGGTAGCAGTTCTTCTAGTTTTTTCATGAAGTCAGATTTCCTGGTTTTGATCATCTTTCCATCATCCGTAAACATACTCATGGGAACTGCTGTATTTTCAAAAGCAAAGACGCGCTCAGAAGTGTTGATTGTTGATTGCCAACAAACGCTGAAACATTACTGTACCATTTATGAGTTTAGCCTTTTACTTCTTCTGTGATGGTTTTGAATTCATATCAGATATATATTTTATCGTGCTTCTTGGCATAGGGCTGTAAAAGTCCTTTTCAGGTGCTTCTGTCCCATCGCTCTTCTCTACAAGTCTTTCGGTAACAAATGATTCAAATAATTCACGGCCTTTGGTCAAACAGTTCTTCATAGATAGCTCTACATCTTCATTGGCATGTGCTCTTCTGGCAAAGTTGATCAATTTCTCAGGGGTTTTAGTAACATCAAATGGGTCTATGAAATTACCATCAAAGATGTTTGTCATTGACATGACAGCTTTGTCATACTGATTTCGTTTGCTGTTACTGTCATTGTGATGTTTATTATCATCTGGCTTGCTGGTAGCGTGTATGCTGTCATGGAATATTGCAGAGTATCTTGATGATATTGGTCGTGCAAGAAACCAACGTGCAAGGGCATTCTCCCGCAGGGTCAGTCCTACTATCCCACCTGATCCCCTGAGATCTTTGTTCTGGGCTGCTTCAAGTGCATAATCCAGCCAAACATAATTGAATGTTCCAGAAAACAACTTTGCAGTGTAAAAACCTTCAAGAAATCCTTCTTCTACATCTTGGGGTAGCATGTTCATTTGAAGCAATTGGACCGTCATGTACCTCGCATAGGTTGTTCTGTTTGATGCAAACAATAGAGGCATCAGCTGCAGTTTGGCATGTTGGTATACTGTCCAGTTTGGACTGGTCGTGGTCTTTGTGTAGGTTTACTGTATGGAACAATCCAACAAAGGCCACCACCAGGAAGTGACTGACTGTCAAACGTCCTACTTGTTGATTTCGGAAGACGTGGAATCCTCGTTGACTCGGCTGGCGCACTGCTGACCAAAATGCTTGTCATCGCATGAGTCGTCCTTTTACCATCAACTGTTCGCTCATTTAGATCCCAGTTATCAGAAACTGCCACTACCAGATTCCCCCCTTGGTCTCTAGGTAGTATATTGTCTGGGACAATACCACCAGAGTCTGTTATCTTATGTGATGCAATGTTCTGTTGGGCTGCTGATGTCAAGAATAACCGAAGATCTGGATATGAGATGGAATAACCAAGAGAGTACATATCTTCAATCAGATGGCGGCTGCCAAACTCGTTGTAAAGGTGTATACCTAAGCCCAGGTGTTTAGGGGATGGGTTTGACGTGACAAGTGTAGTAAGGTCACAAGCAACAGCTAGACATCTTGTATTGGTCATCTCAGATGCTTCCTTGTAGCATTTATTGTCATATAACCAACACACTGCCTTGTAAAGAAGAGGCTCCACAAACTGCTTCTGATCTGACAGTTTCATTTCTTCTGGAGCGTAAAAGAAGTCATCCAATTTAGGATTATTCTCTAGAATTCGTCTTCTCAAAATACCCATAGCCTTATGAACTTCAGTTTCATCTGTGTCGTCCTCTGACTCTGGTAGTTCATCGTATGAACAATCATTGTCATCTTGAATGACCTGTTCGAGCTCCTTTGACTTTCTAACAGCATCATTTATAGTCAGACAAGAAGAACAAACTAAGTCAGGCTTTCCATGCTGATGAATAAAGGATACCTCTGGCAATACTTTTTCTTACAACCTTTTCAAATTGGAACTTTTATAAGAGTTTGCATCATTTGAACATCCTTCTGATTCAACAAATATATTAGCACCCCTCTTATTTAATAAACATGACAGTGAAGATTTCAGATAAGGGTTTCAAATTTTCACGAACACTACTTATGCATATATTCAAACGGATTTTGGTAAATATCTGTGACGAGTAACATCAATGACATTGCAGACAAATTTCCTTGTGATGATGTTTGAAAAAAAGTTTTATTTATTAAAACCTTTAAGCATATCATGTTGTTATGATTCAAACAATAAATAAACATGTAAAATACTTACCAAATTAGATGTACATGGAAATGAAAACTGTGAAAATAACAAAAAAAGTTTGACATTGATGTCTGCTAATTTTAATTGTATAGAAAATTTTTTTCAAAGGGGAGTAACTCAACACATGTTTAGTAACTAAAATCAACTAATTCTTTATATTATTATAGTTGTCATAGCTTTCATAGTTTAAAGTTGACTCATTTGATAAAAATGGTATATAATTTCATTAAAATGAATAACGTATTAGTGGTATAAAATAATTATTCAAGTTTTAGTCTATGAATTAACACACTGTATCAAATGAAAGTACAGTTACAATCACTCCATCAATTTAACTATAATTAAAGATATCTGGATCTTATTCTTGACCATTAAAGTTTATTTTTTCGTTTGTTTTAAAGGATATTAATATACTTATTGATTTTACCGGATTTTAAATATATTTTAATCAAATACTTGATAGTTATACATTAAGATATTAGACTTTGCCCCCCAACATTGGAGCATTTTTTGCTGATTTTCAGTAAAATATGCACAAAAATGCATTCCACTACATGGTAATAGGTAAGTAAACCATTTAAGATACACGACCCTTTCATTTAATGTTGATTAAGAAGGTAGATAGCAATTTTCCCCACATAAAATGGAAGTTGTAATGTATACCGTGAGTAAGACCATTTTGGCGGCCATCTTGGACGCCATCTTGGATTTTGAAGCCCTCCAGCACTTTTCGAAAAAATGAAATCTCATACCATAATCTTCAGACCCAGACGAACATTTGCATATATAAAACTCTTTGTTTATGATCAGTGGCCAGTTACTCCCCTAAATAAGCGACTTATGTGTGCCTGTTTGCAGCACTATATAGCTCGGGATCTTGACCATGAGATGTTCAGTATTAATTTGAAGTCAATTGGTGAATAAATGAAGGAGTTATGTTAACACAAAATTTTGGATGGGCGTGGTCTATGTGGGCGGGGCGCCCCAGGGTTGGTAATGGGGCCATGCATAGTTAAGATTGACCGTATTGTCATAAGAGATGTTCAGTATCAATTGGAAGTAAATTGGTGTAGAAATGAAGAAGTTAATGTAAAGTAACATACAAAATGAGTGAAAATCTCTGACCCGGCTCCACCCCAACCCCGATAACTTTTGACCCAGGGGTCAGATCAAAATGCCAAATAGTGAAGGGTCGCACATATGCTTATTGCTACCATGTGTGTAAGTTTCAACTGAAGGTTCTTGTACTTATAGTGTAGGAGGAGATAGCGGCCAGGACGGACGGACAGACGGAAGGCGGAGATAACCACAACCCCTCGCTTTTTAAAAAGCGCGGGGATAATTACCATACTCTAAAATCACACAAAGAGTTTAGCAGAGCTGCTATCAAATTAATATATTATACCGTACAGGAAATCAATGGCGAGGGCAATCTCATTTTTTGAGCTATTGAAAAGTTTGCGTGCTGAATAATTTCAGAAATCATAATCGGACCATTGTAAGGTATAATATTTCCACTATAATTATTTAAATTGTGTTATTAACTGAAAGGATCAAAGAAGCAAATGCAATGTAGTGCCAATAGAAAAGAAGAGAAATATGTTAATGGATCTGTAAATGGGCTTTTAAACATTGAGTTTACATTTCAACACATCTCTTTTAAATAAATATACCTTAATTATGGACATTTATGTTTGGCAAAATTCCTTCAAGCCGTTAAGGTGGTGATCGTTGGTATTATTTTTACTGTAACTTAATTTTATAATTATATTTAAACTATAAATATCCAATGCAGCAAGTGCCACTAAAATTAATGTGTTGGGTTCATAATCATTTATCCATGATTTTGTTTAATTTATGTTTGTCTTGATGTAAAATCAAGATGTTGTGGCCCATAAACATTTGTCACTTATCAAAAATATGTATAATGACTGATAAATTACACAATAGAAGATAAATGTTTCAGTTTATCTTAATAAACCTTTTTGATGCTGTTTTAACTTTAAGTTTGCACGTTCCAGCAAAATGCATCAATAACAAAGTGTGTAACACAAAGACTTTGACTCAATTTAATTACCCATGTGAAGATCGGAAGATAAACAACAGAAAAAACATATTGATTCTAAAATAGCTTACAAGCATTTATGTAGAGTATCGTACTTACTCTTAGTTTTAGGACACATACAAATAAATATTTTTGTCCGTGCCCAAACATCAAGATACATTCAAACAGTCAAAAATTTAAGGTGTTCAAAAATTTAGAGACACTCTAGAATATTGCATTGATGTTCAGATACAGGTATGCAATATGTATAACGTCAATTGTTTTAAAAAAGATTCCCAAGTGCTTGTAAAATAACAGGCCGTTTTGTATAAATTACTTTTAGATATGCTTCACGTTAAGCCGTTGGGTGAAACAATTGTCTATTACCGGTACAGTACAGTCCTCGTGTTTTCCCCAATTTCCCTCGCTACTCTAAAACTAGACCTAGACATCATCTAGATACAACATCGGACCACAGTTGGTGAAGATCGGATGAAAACAACTTTAATTAAAGAGCGGACACTTAATACGGACCGATCGACCGACCGACAGACAGACCGACCGAACGACAGACCGACCGACAGACAAGATTACTCCTAAAATTTGTATAGTCTTTCTTGTTTAGGTTTTGTTTAAATCATTTCCCTGGAATAAAAACCTACAACGGCCCTGTGGTCACGTGATATATATGAACTTATATAGTCAATAACTTAACAACATCTTATTCTCTTACACCGCAAGCGTAATTATTAACCAATTAAGAAGTCTGCGAAATTTGAGAATTGGCTCTGTGGCAAATTATGTAAATGGGTTACTAAGACGGTGACGCTTAATGGTGCTGCACATAGGGCACTGAAAGACCAAGGGTATACTCTGAAACGGGCAATATCCTTATGTATCCCTCGTAACGCAACTCCTCCTGAGGCGATGGCCACCGGATGCTAAAATACCAAGATAAGTTTCTTGAATGAATATTCATTATCCATGCACCGTTACGTAACTTATCCTGGGAAGATGGTAACCAGAGGATTAAAAGACAAAGTGTCGTCTCTGGAAAGGGGCATCTTCTTTAGCTATCCCCCGTTAAGCAACTCCTCCTTGGGCGATGGCCGACGGGCACTGAAATACCAAGATGAGTATCTGAAACTGGAAATTTCCTGTGTCTATCGCACGCATCCCAACTCCTCCTGTGAAGATGTCCAAGTGGAAACTCGAGAATCTCGATGCATTCAATACAGAATTGGAACAGAGAACGGCCTGTATATGTCTCGTTTATCGTAACGCCCCCTGGGGCGATGGTAACCGGGCACTGAAAGACCAAGGGCAGTATATAAAACTGGGTATCTCCTGTATCTTTACCTCGTATTGCATCTCCTGAATATACCCCAGTTTACGCAACTCATACTGTTAAAATGGCCTAATGGAAACTCGAGCGAGAATCCCGGTGCACTCGTTACAGATGTTTGACATACACTTTAGAGTTAAATTTGCCACGGTGCCAATGTTGAGATATTTTCCCCATACAGGCATTCTGTGGTCCGTGTCTTTCCAAGAGACCGAGTTAATCTTAACCCTTCTACCTAGGTTATAAGACAGATCTGTACAGATACATCCGTTCCGAGATCGATCTTGCATCGAGAGTTCCATAATAAATAAACATGGCCACGAAAACACTTCTTTTCAACGTTTATTTTTCAGATATGTGCAAATTACAAAATACAAATGACATGTAACATGTTTGTTTATGTTCCTGTAAGGGTCAATTAAATTAGGGTCTGTTTAAACTAGGGGGAACCTTTCACTGCATGTCATTGAAGCGTGCCGAATGAAGCTTTTACATTGTAGAACGATCGTTTTGAACGCTTTGTTGCGTATTTTTGAGCATGAAATATTTTGAGTGTATTCACGTTCTCGTGGAATTATGTTTCTGTAGCAATCGCACTGGCGAACGAATATTAATTTGTAGACCGAGTGTGTGTACAGTTCTCTAAACTTTTAACAAATTTGTCTACTTTTGTAAAAAACTTTTTGTATAAAGATAATATAAATAAATATATATATTATATTTGGAAATCATAATTCGTTATTCATTATTATAAGATTATTTCCGATCATGATGGCGCTAGCATATGACCAATTATATGCAATTGGCGACCAGCGACAAATCATTTGGTTAGTACCATTAATCTTAGACGTTTTTTTGATACATATAATGATCGTTTAACACGTTTGACCCGTTTCTTGTCTTATCCTCGTCAAGAATCTGCTTATGTATTGTGAATGCTTACTTGTTCTGCACAGATACTCTCTGTGCAAGACAGTGTTCCAGTGCACGAAAGAGGGAGGTCGCCATCGCAACAAAAAACCTGCAACACCAACGAGCGCTTGTTGCGTTGTTCGTGTTGTTATCGTGGTTTTCAACTTCTCCCTGCTGACCTCTTCTCAGAGAAAAGGTTAAACAGAACGATGGAAAGAACACATCCCCGACGGACGCCCACTTATGTCCTTAAGAAGTCACCCTTTTGTCAATTGAGAAGTACTGTACTGCTGTCGTTTGCGTAGAGTTCTTGAATGACTTGAACCCCAGTCCTTCGTCAATCTTGAATAATAATCTTAATACCATACGCTGTCGAAAGATTGTTTTAAGTCGATGATGTTGTGAAAAGCGCTCGTTGGTGTTGCAGGTTTTTCACAATGATGAATCTGCAGTTAAAGATTTGTTCCACTATGCTCTGATCTGCTCTCCCGCCATAAGTTCCTACGTCTTTCTTTCAAATGGTTGATAATAATGCGTAGCATGACTTTGCTAAATTGACTGACGGGGTTGGTGATGCGGTAATTCTCGTACAGTTGAGGTTGCCCTTCTTCGGTCGGGGATGACCAGATACTGGATCCACTCCGTGGGCCAATGCTTCTCATCCCAGATGTTCTGGCATAGTGCCGCCATTGCAGCTGTCGTTATCACTATTTCATACTTAATCAGTTCAGAAGGGATATTGTTCCTGCTTTCAGACTGCGCACTACCTCCTTCACGTCTGCCTTAAGTATGAACGAACTTTCGTCGTCCGATTGGTCTTGAATTGTTCGGAAGGAGACTGGGGTATGGTTGCAGCGAATAGCTATAATGTCGTTGCAGTATTCGGTCCACATATTCAGGCTCGTGCATCAGCTCGTGGACTTTGTCAAACGCATGACGTGTTCGTACGTTTAATGTTCATATGGTCGTTCACCTTGTCGCCGACTTAATCGATGAATTACTCAAATAGATAACCTGTCGCATCCACATAAAATTTGTGTTTCCAATTGACACGAAATAAGGATGAAATTTTCAAGGAAATAAGAAACACAGTCGATTTGCGTAACTAATTTTGTTTGCACGAGTTAAAAAATATGTCGACAGTAGATATCATTTTCCGGTAACACTTAATTTATTTCAGCCATACTAAATAGCCACTGAATGACGAATACGTATCACCCACGATATAATTATCTGCAAGGTGAAAATTTCGAAACGCGACTTCATCACCAGAATTCATCTTAATGACAGCCGTCTGACTGCCTTGATCGTGTCTCCCACTGTCACTATGGCAGTTAATGCGCGTGACGGGGTTTCCGTTATAAACAATTTCAGCAAGGACCTCCCCATTTGGAAAACACATAATGGTCGACGAGAAGACGTACACACCGGATTGTGGAGCAATGACGACACCTTGATTTTGATGGAATCCGCTTCCTTCATTCGTAACGACCCTTTCAAAGATGATATTCTGATTAAGGCCGACATGCTCTTGGTTAGCTATTTTGATTGCAGAAAATGCTACAGTCCCTTCTGCAACAATTCGTCTGTGTTTGGATTGAAGTACTGAAACAAAAGTATAGTAGCATCAAACATCTTTTGTGGGATATGCTGAAGGATTTTAATCAGTCAACATTCACTAAAATTCATTTTTTTAATTTTCATTTGTCATTAATAGTCAGACAGACAGACAGACAGACAGACAGACAGACAGACAGACAGACAGACAGACAGACAGACAGACAGACGGACAGACAGACAGACAGACAGACAGACAGACAGACAGACAGACAGACAGACATACTATAGTACATCGTCTTCATACTCAAAAATACACATTATATTCTGTCACATGAATGCGAATAATAACATAACATATAAGATAAAGTCAAGTCAAATACAAATACAAATAAACATAATATATGGTAAGAACACTAAGGTTCTATCGAGGGGAGGTAAAATCTATTAAACAGTACTATAAAGGATCGTATTTCTTATAACTAAAGCTATCGGCCTCAGAACAATAGTTTAGGCTAAGAAACCCACCAGATTTAAACAAAAGCTATGTACATTTACAAAGAAAATATTAATTTCAACTTATTTTAAATGAACATTCGTAAGTATTTATTGAAACGTAGTAGTAGATGTCAAATAGAAATAACAAAACGTTACCAGCAGTTGACCGATCTTCAATTTCATCTGCAGCAGAGTTACTGTCATCTTTACCGCTCCGGTTTGTGATACTGCATAGTCGTTCTCGAGCGTGGCGATTTTTCTGTCCGAAAGTATTCTGTCCGTAACAGTGGAGGCGAACCCCTTGTCAGACAGAGTCTTGTCGTATCCATTTGTTGTGGTGGTAGTGTCAGACAGTAGCTTTTCGGTTTTAAGTGCGATGTTCTTTACAATATCAAGCGCATCATGTCTTCTGTGACATAATGCAATTTTTCGTTCAAGCAAAGCGACCCTTTTGTCGGACAGTGACTTGTATTTTTCTAAGTCGGCGATTGTTTTTTGTGACAACTTATTTTCCGTTTCAAGAACAGCTTGTTTGTCTTCGAGCACTGAAAGCCTAGCAAGCAGTGATTAAAAATCCTCATCTTTGAGGGCTTCAACGTGTATAAAAGCAAATAAAAACCAACATGCCGAAACTGACAATATGGTCTTCAGTTTGGAAATTAACGCGTTCTTCGAGAATGCCAACGTTTCACCTCTAGTACATTTCAAGGCGAGGCAGATAGCATATCTGTTTGTCTTGTCACAATTTTAACACGAAGTTGTTTGTTCATAGTTGTTCACCAGTTTCTGTATCGTTATGCGCTTAACCATTTCGATTAAGTATCTAGGAGCATACTTTAGTGTAACAGTTTGAGCTTAATATACATGTTAAACGCTATCTTTCCATTTATGATGCCTCGTTGACAGATGATAGGATCGCTCTGTGAAAAGGGGGTTTAGTGCATGTCCGTAAAGTCTCGTCCCAGATTAGCCTGTGCATTCTGCATATATATAAAAGCTGAGTGTCGTCCCTGATTAGCCTGCGTTGACTGCACAGGCTAATCTGGGACGACATTGTATGCACATGCATTTTACCCCCTTTTCACTAAGCGCGGTTCATATATATATGTAGAGATTTTAATTTCCGTGTCTCATTTTTTACACATTCTCAATGCACGAAACCTGTATTTTCATAACCACAAAATTTAACGCAGTGAATGTGTTTCTGATTTAATCACTATATAGTTAATTAAGCACGTTAAGTGTCGTCCTAGATTAGCCAAAACAGTCAGAGCAGGCTTATCAAGGACGAGACTTCCTGTTCATGGAATGTTTGGTTCATAGGAAATATATCCTAAACAAAAATTTAGTTAACGTGGAAAGTGTTGTTCCTAATAAGCCTGTGCAGACTGCACAGGTAAATCTGGGACAACACTTTACCCATATATAAAAGCCAAGTTTTCCCACAACAAGGCACAAATATTTAAGAGAAAGCATCCTTACATCTTATGGACATCTTTAATGTTGCAAGGCAAACCCCATTCATGGTACTGCTTTGTCGGGTAACCATATGAGACAGACAATAAGTGGGTATTTTCTCATGTCACCAACACACATTCAAAAGTCTTCATCCGTGAATAACTCACGTTTCAAACATACATACAATTTGATTAACTTCTTCAATTATAATCGATTAATACATGTTTTGGGATTAAGACTCTAAGCATACACTGCCAAATTGGTGTTTTAAATAGCATTCATGTGAATACAATGTAAACAATATTTGTCTGAAGTTAGACCTAAAAAGGCATGATTATAAATGAAACAGTTACAACTACACATTTTTATGAAAAGTAATCTTTTAAATAAACCAAAATAGAATTTTAATGTAACATTCAAAGTCTATTGGAACATTCAAACAAAAACTAAAATGTTCAATACAAACAAAATCTACAAAACATTTTACCTAAAACAACATGGAAATAAGCCTCTCTCTAGTAAAAAAAAACGGGCTTTATGCATGTCCGTAAAGTGTCGTCCCTGATAAGCCTGTTCGGTCCGTATGCTAATCAGGGACGAAACTTTCTGCTTTAACCCTTTCCCACTTGTAAATGTATTTTTACGCATTTGTAGTCCCTCAGAAAGTTAAATTTTGTCAAAGGCCTTCATTTCTAAATCCAAGCTTTAAAGGTTTCTGTTCCAACCCTTAGATACTGATAAGCAGCAAACAGAATAAAATATTAACAGACTGCGAGTTCCTCGCAGGCTGTTCTGGTTTTATGCTGTTTTCACAAGGCCATTTTTACTTTGCTTCTGAGTGGGCAAGTGTTAATACACTTTTTCGTTTACAGGAAGTGCCTTCTACATTTAAATCCAGTCTAGACTGAAAGTGTCGTCACTGATGAGCCTCTACGGACAGCACAGGCTTATCTGGGACAATACTTTACACACATGCATTCAGCCTGGTTTTCCCATTCGGACCTCAAACATGCATTCAGCCTGGTTTTCCCATAAGGAGACTCAAACATGCATTCAGTCTGGTTTCCCCATTGATTGACTCAAACATGCATTCAGCCTGGTTTCCCATAGGGTCCCTCAAACATACATTCAATCTGGTTTTCCCATAGAAAGACTCAAACATGCATTCAGTTTGGTTTCCCGTAGGAAGACTCAAACATGCATTCAGCCTGGTCTCCCATAGGGAGATTGAAACATTCATTCAGCCTGGTTTCCCACAGGATCCTTCAAACATGCATTCAGCCTGGTTTCCTATAGGGAGACTCAAACATGCATTCAGCCTGGTTAACTATGCGGAGAAAAAACCTTGCATTCACCCTGGTTTCCCATAGGGAGACTCACACATGCATTCAGCCTGGTTTCTCATAGGATACCTCAAACATGCATTCAGCCTGGTTTCCTACACGGAGACTCAGACATGTATTCAGCCTAGTTTACCATCAGGAGAGTAAACATGCATTCAGCCTGGTTTTCCCTTAGGAGGACTCAAACATGCATTCAGCCTGGTTTCCCATAGGGAGACTGAAACATGCATTCAGCTGGTTTCTCATAGGATACCTCAAACATGCATTCAGCCTGGTTTCCTATAGGAAGACTCAAACATGTATTCAGCCTGGTTTACCATCAGGAGAGTAAACATGCATTCAGCCTGGTTTCCCCATAAGGAGACTAAAACATGCATTCAGCCTGATGTCCCATAGGAAAACTCAAACATACGTTAAGCCTGGTTTCCCATAGGAAGACTCAAACATGCATTAAGCCTGGTTTCCCATAGGAAGACTCAAACATGCGTTAAGCCTGGTTTCCCATAGGAAAACTGAAACATGCAATCAGCCTGGTATCCCATTGGAAGACTCAAACATGATTTTAGCCTGGTTTCCCATAGGAAGACTCAAACATGCTTTCAGCCTGATTTTCCCATAGGAAGGATCAAACATTTAATTAAGCCTGGTTTCCCATAGAAGACTCAAACATGCATTACGCCTGGTTTCTCATAGGATCCCTCAAACATGCATTCAACCTTGTTTCCTACACGGAGACTCAAACATGCATTCAGCCTGGTTTTTCCATAGGGAGACTCAAACATGCATTCAGCCTGGTTTCCCATATGAAGACTCAAACATGCATTCAGACTGGTTTTCACAAAGAAAGACTCAAACATGCATTCAGCCTGGTTTCCCATAAGGAGATTGAAACATGCATTCAGCCTTGTTTCCCATAGGATCCTCATACATGCATTCAGCCTGGTTTCCTATAGGGAGACTCAAACATGCATTCAGCCTGGTTAACTATCAGGAGAGTTAACCTTGCATTCAGCCTTGCTTTCCCATAGGGAGACTCAAACATGCATTAACCTTGGTTTCTCATAGGATACCTCAAACATGCATTCAGCATGGTTTCCTATAGGGAGACTCAAACATGCATTCAGCCTAGTTTACTATCAGGAGAGTAAACATGCATTCAGCTTGGTTTCCCATAGGAAGACTCAAACATGCATTAAGCCTGGTTTCCCATAGGAAGACTGAAACATGCATTCAGCCTGGATTGCCATAGGGAGATTCAAACATGCATAGAGCCTTGTTTCACCATAGGAAGACTCAAACATGAATTCAGCCTGGTTTAATGACGACTGACACGCACATCAATTACATTTTACTTTTCAAGCATGCATGTGTAAGTATTCAACAAGAAAGTGGTAGAATATGTGTGGAAAATATAAGAATTTTTATTCAAACTTGTGTCTGCTACAATTTAACGAGTGGTTACGGAAATTACCGATTGTACAGATGTATCGACAGACATATGCCAAACGACAAAATAGCTTTCATATTTCAAGGTTAGCCTTAACATCACAAATTTATCAAATGAGAATCAAAATCAACCAGTTATAGTTCGCAACCATCGTGTTTTGCGGAAACCGCGACATACTGATTTTCGGAAAATTACCATATTAAAAAAAAATTATAAGAATAATAGCCGGAAGTCTGCTGACATTACGCCACAGAAAAACATTATTCTTTCAGTTCAATGACGCAAGTGCATTGTCATTTTAAAGCGCATTTATTTACAATATGACATTTTTGTGCGTTTACGATGGAATATTTTTGGAGCGATTGCCTTCTGAACTTTGCCATATAGGTAACATAATATACGTATACCGAAGAATGTAGTCCGTTACTGCATTTAACCACTTTGCTTCCAGATGCTTTATTCACAAACAAAATAGCTCTGATGAGCGCGTTCCATCCATGGCAACGTCTTTTCACTGTGGCATTAGCACCCGATTAACACGCAGTCTTCATGGAAGGTGTATACAGCGACGAAATATCGGTTCAATACTGAACTATCTACACTTAACCGATACAGCGCATTTATGTTCTTTCGTTTTAAGAAATCAACTGCGTTCGCGATCGACACAATTTAATAACCACGCGCTACATGTTTTACTGTCAAAGTAAACATCTCAATGTTTTCTGCGCTACAAAGTCTTTCTTTGACAATTCGCCCGTGCTTTTCATGCCAGTTTTGAACATTTTCCTTACACACGAAATACATGTTGTGGTTGTCACTTTCACAGCAGCTAATTAATTTGCGTTAATGTTTTCCAAGTAATCAAAACAATCTCGTATATATCCGTCCTAACAGTAGAACATTATCAACATTTTTTTCCCCATAAAGTCGCTATGTGACCTACACTGTGTCGGTGTGACTTAAAATCCAGCAAATAAATTATTTGGATATATGTATGAATAATAATTGAATAGATGCCTTATGACAACGTTTGACTTCACGAAATCTCAGATACATATAACACTTAGTCAGAGTAAAAACCTACGTAACCAGTTAAAATGATAAAAATCAACATTGTACTCACAAACGTTTCGCAGTTATGAATTGGCACGTACGAAAATGACTTGTTTTAAAAAGCAGCTTTTACTTTTAACCGCAATAGCTAAATCATATATTATGTTGACAGCTTGTCATCCTTCCTTAATTCCATCTGTTTTATTCAACAAAGGAGATTGGTTGGTATCACGGTGTATAGTGTTTTTACGACCACAAAATCTGAGCAAAATCGCCCTACCAGTACTTTTAGTACTTTGATTTTAAATATGGTTTATATCCATACAAAAACGTTGGTAAGTCAAACATTAATTAGTAGAGGTTTGACTTAACCGGGGGTGAACAACTTGTATCCCATGACAGCAAAAGTCGGCGTGGTGGACTTGCATACTCCAATTTTTAAAAAGGCATCACGCTTGACGTAGGGCTTATGCATTTATTTTTGTGAGTTGAAAATGGAAGCCATCTTTAGTTTTAGTCTTTTTATTCGGTGAAACAAGAATTTAAGTTCGAATTATTTTAGTCTAGTAGGAACGGAGGTCCACGGTGCATAATTGGAACCTTTTTTAAATATGCTGATGATGTTCTACATTGCCTTGGGTAAAAGAAAAAGTTTGCTACCAAGAAATTTTTTATGCCCACGGGGCCGCCAAGATGGCCGACCAAACACCTAGAAAATACCGTTTTTTTCGCCAATGAAACAAACAACATATATATTGTCCATGATTTTGGTGAGCTTTTTAATTTAAGCAATTGAGAATATATTATTCTTTTTAAAAAAATAAGTTTTTTTGACGAAATAGTGTACATGTAATGAAACAAATGACTATAAATGTGATACAAACATGTATTTTTCGATTATGACATGTTTCAATTTGTACCTGAAAAGCAGTTTAGATGCAATAAGCATCATAACGACATTTATACACACCTATGGGACTGACACATATAATAATATAAAATTGCATGTGAATAAGATCAATAATTGTGATTTATAATGCAAGAATAGTGGTTGGGGTAAAATACAAATATGAACAAAAAATTGCTGATTACCATGTTGATATATTTTGAGATAGACTTGCTATTTTAACTAGATATTTACTTCTATGGTTATTGTTTTTGATACTTACAAATGGATTTACAATGCTCTACAAATAAAATACATTTCATTTACTGATAATAGTATTTTTATTGTAAATTAAGAAAAAAAATATTATAAACAAATGTAAACGCACTATAATATCTCACATAACGCGAAAAAACATATACTGTTGTTATATTTCAATCCAAAGGTAAGAAACCAATTAATACAAATGGAAAATACTTTTTTTGGGGGGGGGGGGGGTAAGATGGTGGAGATGTTGACTTTCTCGTACCGGAAGCGACATTGTCAGAAAAGGATTAATCCTCATCTGACATTGTCATTTCCACTTCAATGACGTTAAAATTGTCATCATCTTCTTCTTTCTCATCCAACTCTTTTTTACATTTCCCAAAATCTTAATTAAACTTGAAGGAAGAATAGGTAGGTACCTCTGCCCATAATGGCTCTAACAAGTTGTCTTTAATAATCACTCCTTGATTATCGTCGAATGGTTCTTGACGCTTAATTGTTGGGTTGTTCGCTTTCTTCAATAGACGATATCTTGTCCTGAAGATATGCTGACATAGGTTGTCTCGGCATGGTGGTAACCTTGACAGGTCAACTTCAGACCTAACAGTCATTATTTCCTCTTCGTCAGCAACTTTTTTAGCAGAAATGCTTTGCACAGATTTCCTTTGGAATCCATATATCAAACAAACAAATTCATTTGTATTACTTCTTCATTTACTTCCCATGCATCTCACAACGTCCTACACAATAAAGATAAAGGGAATATATGTTTGTTAATGTATATATATATATATATATATATATATATATATATATATATATATATATATATATATATATTTGCTACTACCACCAAGATCTGCACTCGCGACGGCTCAATCCAGCCTCACGGCCCAGACTTCAGCGCCATCGCGACGGCCCTCCTACTCGTCGGATGCACCGTGGACCTCCGTTCCTACTAGACTATCTATGTTCTACTTGAGTATGTAACATTTGGGCAGCTGATAGAATTCGAGGCATATAGCAATAAAAAGTATTGTTACGCTGTTTTTGAATAGAATTGTTGAGTATTTGTTTCGTGGCGTAACCGGGAAATATCAAACATAATTTGATATTACAACGAAAGGTTCGATTCAGTTAACTAAATCTATTTTGGCTATTATTTAACAATTTATCTCTAATATTTAGATTGCCTCTCTAGCGATTTTTTTTATATAAATATTGTAGGACGTAGCATACTATATAAGTGTTATTGTATACTTTAATGTATCCGACTCGTCTCAGAAAGGTTCCATGGTCATGTACAAATTTCTTTTACTCGTCGGATAAATGCATGATCTATCACGTTTCCAACCACTTTCTCTGTCCGCGGAATGTTTCATTCCAGACAAAAATTGTGTGGGCGCATGCAGACAGTTGTTTTTCTCTCTCACTTATTCGGCTGGAAAAGGAAAGCATCCACAAGAGCGGAGAAGATATCTAAAACAAATCTTTAAAAAGTAAGTCTTGTTTTAACATAAATATTAAGGATTTAGTCAGACTCAAACATTTAACAAATCAATCCGGGGAGGGGGTCCTGGAATGAGGCAGAGTGCCTCCTCCGAGGTACCGCCTCATGAACAATCGTCTGCTAGTAAAATGTGTACATTCTTAGAGGGTAATAATGCGGTTCCCACTGACTTATTTAATATATAAGGTTAATGTTGTTAATATCAAATAAGACTGTATGTTACTCTATTTACTCGTAATTAGCCAACAAAACACTTGTTTCTGTATTTACGAGTACATTGACAAATTATTAAAAGTGAATAACAATGTTGGTATTTATAATGTATACACATATAAGGGGTTGGTACACACACCTATAAGGGTTTGGCATAAAATGGACACCTGCAACCAATCCTCATTACCAAATCCGCAAAATTCTTAAAAAAATGTTTAATAAAGTATCGTTGTATTTCGTGTTATTTATAAAAGCAGTATTGTTATGCCATTATGTCCATCACCAAAAATGCAATATATATCAGTGATATTTGTAAACAAATTTATGATGCTTAGAAAATCTTTCAAAATTATAATACACATATTGAGAGGTACACACGAACCACGCTCTAGACAATACAATTTAAATAAACTCGAAATGACACAGAAGATTAGCATAAACTATTCAGTTTCTCGACAAAATATACCAGAACCTCGGTTAAATATGTTTTTTATACATATGGACTTGCACTGTAAACTTAATAATATTAAAACAATTTACACCGAAATTCGTACTTCTTATTAGTAAATCTCTAAATATTTGCTAAATAAGCAAGCTATAAATATTGACTTAATACCAGTGGGTTGACCAAAATATCTTACCCAAATAATATGTGTTTAGTTGATCTCATACTTTAAAGGAGACTTATATTTCAAATTTAAAAATAACCACAGTCGTGATTTCAACACTCCAAAAGCCATAACTATTACTATCCGCCTTCGGCATTTTTGGTCATATTAAGCATGATCAGCAGCACTGGAGGGTGAAGGGAAGGGAGAATCAGGTAATTCCTTATCGAGACCCGCTATCTATTAGCAGATGACCCACATCATCGGTGCTCGGATATTGCTGTAAAGTGAAATATGTCATTGAACAAGAGATTTTTTCACAGATAATCATCAGACCCTATTATGTTGTCGAAAAAAGAGCTGGATCGCTATACGTTTCATCAACATAGCTCAAGTGCGTTATAATTTTGGTAGTCTCCATATTTATTTTCGAACTATTTTTGTGACTTTTCAAACGTATTTTTTCTGACTAAACACACAATAATGTGCATGTCCTCCATTTGACAATCTATGAATGAGTAACGTAACGAATATTTGGGACATTATTGAATAAATATAATAGTCGACATTTGTATAGTTTAAACCTATTTATTTAGCTCGATTGCATTGAAAGCCTAAGGCTTCTTTGAAACGCTGTCGAGTCCGTTTCCTGGACTTCAACCAGTACTTGGTGTCTATGGGGAAATCTAAAGAAAGCTCTCACAGTGAGGATCGAACCCATGACCTCCTGATCGCTAGGCGGACACCATATCCACTTCAACACTGCGACTTCAGTTAATTTGTATCAAATTTGTATCAATAACCCAAATTTCATACAATCTTCAAAAGGCAATCACGCCTAGACCATACTTTCATTGCCTGCATCGGGTATTAAACGTCAAACATGGGTCAATTTTGTATGTATTCGTTATGTGTCCGTTGCATACGTCATATTGACGTTGCAATGGTTAGACTCGTGACTTTGCACACGGCCCTTCAGAATGTGCACACGTTACAATAAACTGTGTTATTGTTTATATCTGTATTTTAACTTTAGTAACTAGACAGTATCACGCACAGAGCCGAACATAGAAGGCGCATACTTTGTTTTGTATAGGGGTGGCTTCGGCCGTGGCGCGGCATTTATCTTGTAGATCAGAATATGTTACGAACATTGGAAAACCTGGTGTTAGAATTGAATAAATAAAAATAAATCGATATGAACACTGAAATGGAGTTGTGTACGTTTATTGAGTTTGAAAGACTACGTGACATAAGCACTAAATGTCGTCAATCTTCTTTCAGTACTTTTTGTGAAGCGCAGATTCCAGAATTTAGTTTTCCAATTACTTCTGTTAACACACATTACTTCTGTCCCACTAGGCACTCCTAATGAAACATCGATGAATCTTAACGATTAGTTAATGTGTTGCTTCAAACATTCTTCCAAGATAAGAGTGACAGCTGCAAATAATTTTGTATAAAAGAACATAAGCTGTATAACATTATGTTCATGGCTTTATGGGTGGTAGTTTGTGTTCTTTGCGCATTGACAAATAATATTGATTATTTAAAAACAATAATGCATAGCTTAGCTATATGCTTAGTTCAAACTATTATTTCTCTGTTGTATTATCTAATATAAGAAGACAGGGCGGGTCAAGTGTGCTATTTTCAGTGTGAAACATGTTATAGTCTTCATTTTCTAAGTTTTGTTAACATCATTCTCCTGGGATAAAAACTTACCACCGTCCTGTGGTTACGTGATATATATGAACGTATATAGTAAATAACTAAACAACACCTTATTTCTTACAACGCAAGCGTAATTATTTACCAATTAAAACGTTTGCAAAATTTGATAATTGACTCTGTGGCAAATCATTCAAATGGGTTACTAAGACGGTTACGCTTAAGGGTGCTGCACACAGGGCACTGAAAGACCAAGGGTATGCTCGGCACCGGGCATTATTCTTATGTATCCCTCGTAACGCAGCTCCTCCTTAGGCGATGGCCACCGTTCCATCCAAGATCAGTCTCTGAAATGAATATTCATCATCCATGCACCGTTACGTACATTCTCCTGGGGCAATGGTATACAGAGCATTAAAAGACAAAGTGTCGTCTTTGAAACGGGGCATCTCCTGTAGCTATCCCCGTAAAGCAACTCCTCTTTGGGCAATATCAAGATCAGTATCTGGAACTAGGAATTTCCTGTGTCTATCCCACGTACTGCTACTTCTCCTGTGAATATGGCGAAATGGAAACTCGAGAATCCCGGTGTATTCATTACATATGTGGAACGGAGAATTTCCTGTATACATGTATGTATCGTTTAACGTAATACCACCTGTGGCGATGTCAACATGGCACTGAAAGACCAAGGGCAGTATCTGGAACTGGGTATCTTTTACCTCGTATCGCAACTCCTGGGTCCATAGCCAACGGAAACTAAAATACTAAGGGTAGTCCCTGGCTTGGGATATATCCTGCATATATCACTCGTAACGCAACTCCTCATGGGGCGATGGCCATCGGGCATTGAAACACCAAGATCAGTATCTGGAACTGGTTATCTCCGGTATCCATACCTCGTATCGCAACTCCTCCGAGGGTCATAGCCCCCGGGAACTTAAAGACAAAGGGTAGTCCCTGGATTGGGATATCTCCGGTATATATCCCACTTTACGCAATTCCTCCTGTTGACATTGCCAAATGGAAACTCGAGCAAAAATCTCGGTACATTCGTAACAGATGTTTGACATGCACTTAAGAATTTTATTGGCCACGGTGCTTATGTTGATATATGTTCCCCATTCAGGCATTCTGCGGTCCGTGTGGTGCACAGAGACCGAGCTAGTCTTAATCTTTCTACATTGCTTATGACCTTCGCCAGGTTAGTGCATATACATCTGTTCAGAGCGTGGGAGTTCAATAATATCTCAACATGGCCACATAAAAACTCTTTTTCACCATATTTTGTATGTAATGTGTTAATTGCAAAATACGAAAGACATGTAAAATGGTTGTATATGTTTCTTTATGCGGCGTTCAAATTAGGGTCTGTTTAAACTCGGGACTCGTTTCACTGCATTTCACTGAATCGTGCCAAATAAAGCGTTTACATTGTAGAACTACCGTTTTGAACGATTTGTTGCATATTTTTTAGCATAAAATACTTTCATTGTGTTCACGTTCTTGTGGTTATGATACTGTAGCAATCGCAGTGGCGAACGAATATTTTTTTTTTGTATACCGAATGTCTGTATGGAGCTGTATTCATGTCAAAATTGTAATGCGCATTATTACAAACTTGTTATGCTTGTTTATTATCTTATATGAACAATGTTATTCAACCACTGTTGAAATGTGTGTAAATGTACTTTTTTTTCGGTAATTTCCATTCCGCTTTTCAAGTGTTTTGTTATGATATTGTCTATTTTAGATCGGCAATTTGCAATATTGCAACCGCTAATCGCCTAATGCTTAACGGTAAACCGCAATACGCTAAACCGCAATACGTTAAACTGAATTCGATAACGAAACTAAACTTGATGTCAGCTCTACTTAATGACGTTATCAAACGATATATTTGCGTTCAGCAAGCTTTTTAATGTTTCACACAGTTTCTTAAAAAAAGGTTGCGGTTGTTAATTTTCGTATATAGATCAACAAAATTTGTTTCTCTGAAAAAATGTTGAAGCAAACAGTCAGAGTCCAAAAATCGCCAGTAACATTTACTATTTTCAACAAACAAAATTCAACATAGTCAGTTCCAAATTGAGAATAACCCCAATTATTATTTAATTTTAGTATGTTAAAATATTTATATAGCTAGAAATGTCTCCATAGGACACGGGTGCCCTGCTGATTTCAGCTCATCAGAAATTTAGAGGACAGATGCACAGATGGATGAGGGTAACTCTTAATGCCTCTTCAACTGGCAGAGCATGAAAATAATTGAAAGTCACCAGATCACATGCTCATTCGAAATAAAAATTATTATGAGTAAAATTACTGAATTTCGTGGTTAATTGTTATAAAATAGAATTATATACATTTTTTACTGCATTTGGGAATATGACCAAATAATGGTTACACAATCGGCTGAAAAAAAAAGCACAGCAGGCTGTCTGGCTAGCGCTGTGGTTGTCACACTGGCTACTCCAGATGGATTCCTTCATGCGAGTTTGGTTGGTGGTCAGAACACCCGACAGGTGTGGTTTTCCGCGGGTACTCCAGTCTTTACCCATAGCACACGACCCCATCAAAATAAAAAAATGTATTTAAATAGCTGGAACTGCAGCTATTATTAAAAATTTATCGCGCCTTTCATTAGTCTTATTCTTATTAACAGTGCTGGGACACACACCTAGATCCTCACTTAATGAAGTCTCATGCACGGAGAGAACTCATAAACTTTGAAATTGACATATAAACAGTATGAAAAGGCACTGTCACAACTTATGCTACTAAGTCAATTAATTTGCACGTGTATTTTTATAATCACATGGTTGTTCGCTTTGAAAGCACTTGTTCATGAAAGTATCCTTCGGTACATCTACCTTAAAATAATTAGCTTACGAGATTTACGGCAAACAACCATGTTTTTGTATGTTTTAGTTAAAATCGAGCGTTCTATGAAATGAATCATTACAAACCTTTAATTAATGTCACCATTTAACCGACCTTCAACACGAGGCAAGTAACTCCATGCTACAACTGACAAACTTGAAGGGCGACGATAGACGTCGATACCGTTTCAGTTACAGCTAGTTATGACAAGTATTAGTTTAGTTTCGTATTCGAATTGCAGTCAAGCTTATTGCGGTTTATCGTTTAGCATAAAGCATTAGCGGTTTACAACATTGCCCCAAAACTATACGGAAAGTATTATAATATTAAGAAACAAGTTGTAATATTTAGTTTAGTTTCGTATTCGAATTGCAGTCAAGCGTTAGACGTATTGCGGTTTGTCGTTTAGCATTAAGCATTAGGCACTTAGCGGTTTACAACAATGCGCATTACAATTTTGACATGAATACCGCTCAATATGTATGTACAGTTCTCTGAACTTTTAATAAAGTTTTCTACTTTTGTAAAAACCTTTGTATATAGATAATATAAATATATAAATAAGTAAATAAATATATAGTATTTGGAAATCATAATTTGTTATTCGTTAGTGTAAGATTATTTCCGTTCATGAACGCGCGTGCACATGACCAATTATTTGCACTTGGCGACCAGCAACAAGTCATTTGGTTAGTACCATTAATCTTTATAATGATCGTCGAGCACGTTTGACCCGTTTTCTGTCTCATCCTCGTCAAGAAACTGCTTAATTATTAATTGTGCTACATTGTTCACACACGTGATGTTCGAAAGTGTTCTTGTCTGTACAAAAATAACAACACAGCACATAAATGTATGACTGAACAGAGTTTAAAAGTCTTGACGGATTTCATCATCATCATCATTTCCTTGACTGGTCTTGCCGTAGGAGAAATGAGAAACGACGACACAGAAATCGACCGCCACTTGATGGGGAAGCTGATGCAGCAATTCATGGCAATTCTTTTTCGGACCTCAGCGGTACTGGTACCATCCTTTGACAGGGCTGTTCCCAATTACTTTAAACTGTTAAGGATTATGTCTCTACTTTTTTGTTCTTGCTGCTTGTGTTGTTCGTGCTGTTCATGATGATTTTCGACTTCGCTGCTGACCTCTTCTCAGAGTAAAGGTTAAACAGAACGAGGGCTAGAAGACATCCCTGACGTACGCCCGCTGATGTTCTGAATAAGTCACATTTCTGTCAATTATGAGGTACTGCGCTGCTGGCGTTTGCGTATAGTTCTTAATAAACTTGAACCAGTCCTTCGTCAATCTTGCATCCTCTCAGAAACTGCCCTAGGCCATAATGCCATACGTTGTCGAAAGATTTCTTAAAGTCGTTGGTGTTTAGGAAGGCTCTCGTTTGTGTTGCAGGTTTTTCACAATGATGAATCTGCAGTTAAAGATATGTTACACTCTGCTCAGCTCTCCCGCCTGCAGCTCATATGTTTTTCTTTCAATTGGTTGATGATAATGCGTTGCATGGTTTTGCTAGATTGACTGACGAGGCTGCCGATGCGGTAATTCTTGGACAGTTTGAGTTTGCCCTTTTTCGGTAGGGGATGATCAGAGACTGGGTCCACTCCTTGGGCCCCTGCTTCTCCTCCAAACTGTTCTGGCATAGTGCCTTCATTGCTGCTGTCGTTATCTCTCCTTTATACTTAATCAGTTCAGAAGGGACGTTGACCATTCAAATTTCTTCCTGCTTTCAGACTGTGCACTGCCTCCCCCACCTATGCCTGAAGTATAAACTTTTTTTGTCCGATTCTGGTCTTAAATAGTTCTGAAGGAGACTGGGGTCTGATTGCAGCGGGTAGTTATAAAGGTCGCTGCAGTATTTGGTCCACCTGTTCTGGCTCATGCGTCAGTTCGTGGACCTTGTCGTATGCATTACGTGTTCGTGAGTTTAATTTTCCAATGGTCGTTCCCCTTGTCGCCAACTTAATCGATGAATTACTCAAGTACCTAACTTGTCACATCCACCCTGGAGACTGGCTGTAAAGTGCGCGGTTGTTATTATTCCGGGCCTCGGTCGATTTGGTTTGGTATTCTGTTGTCTTGTCTTTATCATTTCCTTTTAGTGGGCTTGCGTCAATCTTGTCGGCGCCCGTCGTCTCTCCAAACACTTGCAGCTGATCGTACGAAACGTTCCTGCCCCCGCACTCCGATTCGCTCTCCAGTATAGCGGTTACCAGCGTGTGGTTGTGTCAATGTCCCGGAAGTAGAAGTGATAGTTGAGTGACAGGTGAGAACCAATTGTGTCTGTCTTTATGAGGGAACTGCTGCCAAGCTACAAAGTACTATCTCTACGCTGAACATCCGATACGTCACTGGTACGTTCAGCTATTTAAATGAAATAGAATATAATTGAAAAATAGAAAAGCCGCGAATATGATTGGAAAAATAAATAAATAAATAAACATAACGTTGTTAAGTAATAATCAGAGCCCTCCTCTACCTTTTACACAGCAACATTTTTTTCAGTAGAATCGAGCTTTTTGTGTAGTCATTTACTTACCTTGACATTTAAATTGTAGTCGAATGTCAATGCGGAGGCTGGGTTTTAGAATGTATCGATATTTCTCGAGCAATAACTCACCCATATACCCTTTTAAATGAATAGAACAAATAAATTTGATTTATATATCATTGATAAAATTGATTATTTCAATAGACACGAAATCAGGATTTGTTTTTAAAGGAAATGGCAAACATTCGATTCGCTTAACTAGTTTTATTTGCATGGGTAAACTAATATGTCTACAGTAGATATCATTTGTCGGTCACACTAAATTTATTGCAGCCATACTAAATTGCCACTGAATGACGTAAACAGAGCACCCCAGATACTATCATCTGCATGGCAATAATTTCGAGCCGGGACTTCATCCCCAGCATTCATCTTTATGACAGCTGTCTGACTGCCTTGATCGTGTCTCCCACTGTCACTATGGCAGTTAATGCGCGGGACGGGGTTTCCGTTATTAACCATATCAGCAAGAACCTCTCCATTTGGGAAACACATAATGGCCGACGAGAAGACGTAAATACCGGATTGTGGAGCAATGAAGACACCGTGATTTTGATGGTATCCGCCTTCTTCATTTGTAAGAACCTGCTCGAAAATGATGTTCTGATTATTGCCGACATGCTCTTGGTAGGCTAGTCTCATTGCAGAAAATGCTACAGTCCCTTCTGTAATAAATCGTCAGTGTTTGAATTTAAGTTCTGTAACACAAATACACTTTTTCGAGACATTCGTTGTGGAATATTCTGAATGATTCTTTGCGATCAACATTCATAAAAATAAACTTTTTTGTTATTTGGTATTCAATTTGGTAATTTGGTATGGTCAGAAACCCCAACAAATTTAAACAAAGCCATGTACATTTACAAAGAAAATAATATACCTTATGATAACATATTTTGAAACGAACATTCGTAAATCTCTATTAAAACGTACTATGAGATGTCAAATAAAAATAACAAAACGTAACCAGCAGTTGAAAGATTTTCCATTTCAACTGCAGCAGAGTAACTATCATCTTTACCACTTCGGTTTGGTGATGATGCATAGTCTTTCTCGAGCGTGGCGATTTTCCTGTCCGATAGTATTCTGGCCTTATCAAGGGAGGCGAATCCCTTGTCGTATCCATTTGTTGTGGTGGTTGTGTCAGACAGTATCTTGTCGCTTTCAAGTGCGACTTTTTTATACAATATCAAGCATATCTTCTCTTTTGTGACATAATGCAATTTTCCGTTCAAGCGAAGCAACTCTTCTGTCGGATTTTTTTTGTATTTTTCTAAGTCGGCGAGTCTTTTTCTTTGACACCTCATTTTCAGTTTCAAGCATAGCTGTTTTGTCTTCGAGCACTGAAAGCCTGGCAAGCAATGCCTGAAAATCTCCATCTGTTGCGGCTTCAACGTGTATAAAAACAAGTAAAAACCAACATGCCATAACTGACAATATGGTCTTCATTTTAGTAATGAACGCGTTCTTCGATGATGCCAACGTTTTCTCCTTTATTACACGTTAGGTAGATAGCATATCTCTTTGTGCTGACACAGTTTTAACTCGAAAAACGTGTTTGACCATAGTCATTCACAAGTTTCTGTATCGTTAAGCATTTAGCCTCTTTGATAACTTATCAAGGATCGCAATTTAATGGAGCAGTTTACGTCAGATATTTATGAAAATGAAGTTGTCGAGAAAAGCTGACGACGCACTGACCTATGCACCTTGCGAGATGGAATCTTCATAAAGCATTTAAAGGGAGAATGTAAAATACTTTTTCAAAACATATATAATAGGATAAGGAACAACAATGTTATATGAAATAAACTAGTGTACATGATGCAATATGGTAATAATAGTTAAATATGAGAACATAACCTAAAAGTATAAACGCGCTGGTGCTGAAATCGTGCGAGAAATAAAGCGGCACACACAAACTGTATTGATTACGGGAGGTGTATCATCTTAGACTTTTAATTGGAGATACGCTGAACACTCGTTTTCATCGTTGCAAAAAGAAATTATGCATCCCTAATAATTTTTCAAATTAGCCCATGCAGATTGAGAATTTTGTTCTATGTTATACTTAAAAAAACAGTCAATTTATTTATCTGTGAATGTAAATGTGTCACAATTTTGTAGATTGCACGTTTTCTCTTTCGCAAAGTTTTTATAATCTTCACACATACGAAAATTCCATTTATTCATTCGGGCCTTCTAGCGTGAGAATGTCTCGAGATTTCATTTGACAATTACTAAGGTCGCGAGGTTAAAGCCTGGGTTAAACAGCTTCGCCGAAAAACATTGAGAACTATTGATTAAACAAATCCAGTGGTGTATACAATGCTGCATTTATGTGTTCAAATAAATACAAACAAGGCGATGTTTATCTGCATGATATATGCCCGTTTAATGATGTGCATAACGGAATAATGTATGATGGAATGATATATTAATGAATAGTGGTGTTAAATGGGCAGATTCGACATGTGAAGTAGTTTATACAGCGCTAATTCAGCAAGAAATTAGAAAATTTTCATAGAAGGTTTATTGTATGATTTCTATACATTAAGGACGTACGCGGCAGTTTAGTCTTTACGCAAATTTGTTTTGACTGTAGCACCGGTTGCGCAATAAGTTTATGCTTTTTCGGATATTCGAATACAAACGGAATGCATATTTAAAAAGGGAATGATGACAAGAAATAAGTACTATTAAGTTTAGAAAATTGATAAACAATTTTCAGCCCATAAATAACACAGTTGGAATCGACCATCATGCCTGCGACTATAAAAACCTTTTTTTATCGCGTGTTTGTAACAACAATCAAGCATCACATTACGGAAAAAAGTCAATACTTCCTTATAACTGAAAATGTTTGTGTCGCAAGAACGACTTGTTTAAAAAAGTATATATTTCCTTTAAATTAAGCAATTATAATTGAATCATCATATATTAAAAACATGCCATTAAAGTATATGTGTTTTATATAAAGAATATAATCAAAATCGTTATGCAAGTTTCATCTTATGCTTAAAAACGAATCGGAAAACTTTAATTTCTCAAACAACGGCTTAAGATATCAACTTGTATGTAGTGTTGTTTGAGATACATGTAATTTACTACATAGAATATCTGATGAATTAAAATTATTTATCCACGACGCTCTGATACTTCTGAACCATGTGCGGATGGTGATGCATCATGCCGCACATGTATATAATACTTGCATACTTTTTATTTGTGTTGCGCTTAATTTATTTTCTCTGACCAATATGATTGGAAAAAACTAGCATTGTGTTTATTTTTGATAAGCAATTGTTTAAAAAAAACAAAAAGGCATTTTCAGGCTGGTCAATCGTTAAGCAAAGTATTTGAACGTGCGCCGGTACCGCACCTGCAACTCATTTATACTACACACATAACGTCATATTACACGGATGCAATGCAATCTTAATCTTTCTAAGTAAATATAGTGGAATCCTTTTTTTATTTTTGTGACACGTTGAAATGTTTAGGACAAGACATGGGGTCACGTGTAGCATTGAGGAATTTGATAAGGCCCATATTCTTGAACGGGAAAACAACAGCCTTTAAAATACAAGTATATAATCGATTCTCGATTCTCAATAAGATATGTTTTTCTAACATTTGACAGAACAATTACCCGCTTTATATTGAGCAAACAGGATATGATATTTATTTATTTAGTTTACTTTCAGTCGTGATGTGTTGAAACGAAGTATTTATTGTTTGACTGCGAGTTGTATTTTGAATTGTAATTGTAAACAAAAGAGCCTGGTGACTTAGTCAATATCCCCCTCGAAAGGCGGAGGGATATATAATTGGTTTTGTCCGTCCGTACGTCAGTTCGTCCGCCCGTCTGTCACAAACAAATTGTTTTGCGTGGGATATCAATTCAACGAATGTGCTTGTTTATCTGTTTTCTTATATCTTTTTAATAGCCCATGAGCCATTTGGTTAAATTGGAATGAAATCTATATGCGGCAAGGTATTAAACGTTTTCCTAAAAATGCAATAGTTGTGTTGGATAGATGCATATCGTACACAAATTGTGAAGATAAAAAAATCATATATATTTCCCTAGCAATTCCAATAATATGGTACTGTGTTAATATACATTAATTCATTCAAATGATATGCCGTGAATTGGTGAAGTCGTATCAAGAATCACAATTAATACCGTTGATATGCCCCTTTAAGTTTATTGTATACGTATTATTTTTAATTGAATACTTAAATAACTTATGTAATGATCTCGATACACATCATTTATGATTTGTATTTTCATAATATTCAAATCTACATTTGCATACAACAATACAAAACGGTAAAGTCATGTCAAGAATTTCAAAAATAAACGTGGTATGGCCCTTTAAATGTATTCAATTACCTTATTTTGCTTGGTTCAGTATAAACTTATTTTTGTTTTCACTTACATAAAATCTACTTTTGCGTTGGTATACATAAAAACAGTGACCAATCCATGTCAATAATTACAACTTTTATACCGTCGATATGCCCCTTTAAATGTTTTGTATACCTCTTTTTCGAGTTGGATGCTGTATTTACCTTTTTTTACTGATCTTGTTACAAATAACTTGTGTTTTCATTTACATTTAAATCTATTTTTTCATTGGTATACAGCAATACATGTACTAGTATGTGTTTTGACCTTCACCATGTACATGGTTTTCAATGTGTTTTTAAATTGTATTTTAATACATGCAGTTAAACTGCTTTTGTGAACAAACGACCTCGGTAACCTATTTTTTTTTATTTGTATTAAGTTATTACTCATTAGCAATTTAGGTAAATTAGGAAAAAACTAGGTGCAGGAAGGCATATAAAAATAAAAATGACTTTGATGCATTTTATTTATTTTCATATGTGAAATTCTGTTGGTTTTGTTTATGTTTAAAAATTGATGAAAAACATGAATCAATCGATTCATGTTAATTTTTTTTTTATTGCCGTCAAATTAAATCAGTATTACATGTTTTGTGATAAATAGAGGTTGTTTTCAACACTTTTCTCATTAATTTATTAAAGTTTTTATGTTATTACCTTATTGGTGAATTGTTCTTGAGCTGAAGTATGCTTGTTGTTCAAGTGCGAATAAAAAATGAACAACATCGGTGACCCATGATTTTTATTTTATTTTTTTATCCACAACAGATGGTACTACCTAAATACCAAAAATTATCAAATTCTAGGTGGAGCAAATTTTGCATTAAGGTAGTGCACCTCTAATGATTTCCCGCGATTTATTTTACGATCATTGTCGATCTTCAATGATCGGTTATTTCCGAGAGATGCATTTTATTTTTTTCAAAGTTCGAATTTTGTTATATGTTTACGTAATTCCTTTAGAATACATTATTTTCACAATAAATATTGACTTTGATCCAAATATCATCTGAAAAAATACGATTTCGCGATTTCTTCAAAGATTGGCGAGCCTTTTTACCTGTTTACGTATGCATATCTAATTTAAGCTTGCGCAAATGTGAAGTTGGCGTGGCCTAGTGGTTAAGGCGATGGACTATAAATCCTTTTGGGATCTTCCCGCGCAGGTTCGAATCCTACCGACATCGCATAGTTTTTGCGACACGTTTTATCTCTTTTCTAACGTAATTTGATTTAATGATGCATATTTGCTATGTTTTGTTGTTAATATGTTGAAATTTTTATGCACATCCTTCAATTTTTTAAATTAAAACAACGTAATGGCTAAATTGGGTGATTTACTGCTGAAAATACGGATGATGCATGTTGAATTTTTATTTCAAAAAGTAAACTGTAAATTTGTCTATTTCTTGGTATTTTTGCTGTATTTAGTGTTTCTATAAAAACTATGTTTAAAATATAACTTAAATGGTACTATTTTGAATTTTATGACAATTTGTTTTTAACCGACCCAATTTTTACTTGGCTGAAATCACTTACATTTCATGGCGCTCTTCCATAGATAAAAATTTGTAAAAAATAATTGTCTGTAAAAGAATACTTATTTAATCTTGTTTAAATTTTAAACACCTTTACTGCATCTATACACACCAACAGCATGCCCATATTTAGAAATTTGAATGAATTATGGAACTTTTATATACCCCAGGGGTGAAAATAAACTGTACAAAAGCTGAGCGTGGGGGTGGTTTTGAAAAAAACGGTATATTTTTTTAAAAAGCACGGAAAGCCTACCTACAAATTTGCATGTAGTTCAGTGAAATGATGCTGATTAAGAAAATAATAAATTAGATTATATTTGGATATGTGCCCATTAGAGGTGCACTACCTTAAAACTGCAGCATACGTCCTTAAGTAAAACGTTCAATACACACAAAGGCGATCTCTCCTCAGTCGATGTCCCAGTTTCAACACCTGCTGTTTGCATGTGTAAGAAAATATTCGCCAGTATAAAACCGAATCTAAGATTTTGAGGTTCATTAAATAACGTGAAACACAACACAAGGTTGTTGAAAAATAACAATTTATGCATCAATTCTTCAGCATTTTGGAGGTATTTTGGAGGTAAAAACACGTGTTGTCACATTAATTCATGTATGTGTAATATTATGTAATATTCTTCCGATCGTTTCAGATATTGTTTGTTCAAGATTATGGTATGTTTTTACGCGTAAGTAAGAGCATAATAAAATATACCAAAACATAAAGTTACATTATGTTTATACTGGCATACTTACAAAAAGCGAAGTTGTTTACCCAATGCAATGAAACAAATTGAAAGGGTATGAACGTAAATGATTATTTAATTTTAAAGGAAGTAACCAACATAGCCGATTTGCATAACTAGTTTTATTTTCATGGGTAAACGTATATGTCGACAGTAGAAATTATTTGGCCGCTAATACTTTTGTATTGCATACATACTAAATAGCCACTGAATGACGAAAACAGACCACCCCAGATACTATCATCTGCATGGTAATAATTTCGAACCGCGGCTTCATCACCAGCATTTATCTTTATGACAACCATCTGACTGCCTTGATCGTGTCTCCCACTGTCACCATGGCAGTAAATGTGCGTGACGGGGTTTCCATTATGAACCATTTCAGCAAGAACCTCCCCATTTGGGAAACACAAAATGGCCGACGAGAAGACGTTAACGCCGGGTTGTGGAGCAATGAAAACACCGTGATTTGGATGGTACCCACCTCCTTCATTTGTAAGAACCTGCTCGAAGACGATGTTCTGATTAACTCCGACATGCTCTTGGTGAGCTACTTTCATTGCAGTGAATGCTACAGTCCCTTCTGCAACAAATCTTTTGTGTTTCGATTGAAGTACTGAAACAAAAGTATAATAGTATCAAACATCAGGAATATACTAAACGATTTTAATCAGTCAACATTCACTAACATTCATTTTTTAATGTTCATATTTCATTAATAGTATGAGGCAAAGAAACCCAACGTATTTAAACAAAAGCTATGGATTAAAACTTAATTTAAAACGAACATTCTTAACTCTTTATTGAAACGTAATAGTAGATGTAAAATACAAATATCAAAAGTTACCAGCAATATCAACCGCAGCAGAGTAACTTTCATCTTTACCACTCAGGTTGGGTGATGCTGCATAGTCGTTCTCGAGCGTGGTGATTGTTCTGTCAGAAGCAGACAGAGTCTTGTCATATTCATTTGTTGTGGTGGTTGCGTCAGGCAGTATCTTGTCGGTTTTAAGTGCGACTTTGTCTGCATACAGTTTCTTAATAATATCACCTTGTCGTCTGTTACATAATGCATTTTTTCGTTCCAGCAAAGCGACTCTTTTGTCGGACAATATCTTGTATTTTTCTTAGTCGGCGATTCTTTCTTGTGACAACTTATTTTCCGTTTCAAGATTAGCTTGTTTTTCTTCGAGCACTGAAAGCCTGGCAAGCAGTGACTGGAAATCCCCATCTGTTACGGCTTCAACGTGTATAAAAACAAACAAAAACCAACATGCTGAAACTGACAATATGGTCTTCATTTTGGAAATGAACGCGTTCTTCAAGAATTCCAACGTTTTCACCTCTACTACATTTCAGCCAGATAGCATATCTGTTTTGACACAATTTTAACACGAAGTCGTGTGTTTATAGTTGTTCACTAGTTTCTGTATCGTTATGAGTTTAACCACTTCGATAACGTATCTAGGATCATAATTTAGTGTAGCAGTTTAGGTCCAATATACATGTTATACGCTCTGTTTCCATGTCTGATGCCATGCTGACAGATGATAGGATCTACAACGACTTTTCTGGATATGGTACGGGGCTGATGGCTTGGTCAATTGTACAAGCAACGCTTATAACCGTACATAAGCAACAGCGCATATTGCATAGTTACTTACTCAAAGTTCTATTTCAATGCGTTTACTAGCAATTCTAAACGGCGCACGTGTTCTCTGCGACTAATGTTCGCAGCCAAAACAGCATGCAATAATGGAACTACCTAGGCCCCACTGAATGTGCCCAATCGTAGCTATGACTGCTCTATTGCGATCCCTATTACCAATGGGTGTCTTACTAACAAAAGCAACCATATGAGTCGCACCTTACGGCGTATCTTTTTGAAGAATCGCTTATCTGCGTGTTTAAGAGCAATGCCGCAATTCCTGATAAAATGCATAGTTTTACTATTGCTGATGGGTTATCTAGGATTATTTTGCGCAAGTGAGATGTTATCGGACAAGATTTAGAACATTTGGCTTCGGAAACTTCGCATCGAACTAAATGAAACTCAAACAGCTATACTGAGAAAACAACGTACTTGACAGATGCACTAATCTATGTTTGTTGAAGATATTTTAAACAAGAAATCTTAAAAAAAATGAAATACGACGTTGATGTTGGCTTGAGTTGGTTAAAGATTATCAGTTATTTCAATGAGATCAAATCTCGACATGCGCAGTTCTTTTCAGCATTGCACCTACATAAATTACGGAGTGTTGACCCAGTGTGTGTGACTTATTTCTCAGTATAAGATACTTTTGATATGATTGTGAATATTCGCGATCATTCTAAATACATGTATATTGGTCAATTTGATTGACTAAGTGTTATCAAATCAATCAAAAATGGCTTCTACAATGTCCTTGTAAACAGCATATCTTGAATCTATTATATAATTGACATGTGTGCATGAAATTCATTGTATACGTGAATATCTTCCCTGAAGAGAATTCTGATCCAAGCATAATTTTTTCATTCGCCTTAGTAAAGATAATAGCTATAAAATAAAGATGTTATTGAAAAGAGAAGCTGAGAAAAAAGTGGCATGGATACCGTGCGAGATGGAATGTCCATAACGCAATTAAAGGGAGATCAGGATTAGAGTGCCAGAACGACGGCTTGTATGAAGCTGATTTTTTTATATAAATATGTGGAACAACAATACCTTTATTATATAACATAAACCAGTGTGTATACTGCAAAATTGTAGTAATTGTTAGATATGAGAACATAGCCTTTAAGTGTAAACGCGCTGGTGCTGAAAATGTGGAAAATAAGTGGTCATTCACAAACTTTATTGATTTCGTTCGGTGAGTGTGAAACTGTTGTATCCACTAAGCCTTTATGTTAGAGATACAATAGTTTCAAGCTGAGAAATCGTTAAAATCGTTAGAAAAAGCAAAGATGCAACCATATAATTTTTAAATTAGCCCATACAGGATTAGAATTTTAGTCTTCGCTTTATTATTCAAAATATATGTTAATGAAAATGTTGCATCATTTTGTAGATTGCACGTTTTCTATTTAGCGCAGTTTTGATATTTTTCACTAATACGAAAAATCCATTTATTCATTAGAGTCTACTAGCGGGATTTTAATTCTCAGTATTTCATAAGACAATTAAAAAGGTCGATAGGTCAAAATCTGGGTTCGACAGCTACGCCGAAAAACGTACTGAACGACTGATACAATAAATCTTACGCGGTGTATAAAATGCTGCATGTATGGATGCAAACAGATCAAGAATCTGCGATGTGTATTGCCATGATATATTAGTGTGTAATGATTTAAACATATACAGTGGTATATATTGTGCATATATGGCATGTTAAGTTGTTAATATTTAGCTTATGTAGAACTAAATTAGAAAAGTTTTCATAGAAAGTTACTAGTCTGATTTCTTTGCTTAAAAAAGGTTTAAAGGTGCTGTTTATAGTCTGCTTCGATATATGCATCTTCAGCCGACTTCCACATTAACCCCCAGATCAGTGGTATTTAAGTCGTCCGTTTACATATGGCGCACAAGGCAGCCACGGCACAATTACTTATTTCCCTCACTGGTATCCATTCATACACCTGGGTGGAGAGGAGAAGGCGTGGGATTAATTGTTTGCTCAGAAAAATCCAGTGCCCTGAGCGGGATTCGAACCAGGGACCTTTCGAGACCGAGACCAGCATCTACCACTAGACCACTGTCCCTAGTACGTTATGATGTACATGCAATACACATAAAGGCGATCTTATCTCAGTCGATGGTCCAGTTTCAAGACTTTCTTGATATTCAACGAACATCAAGAAAGTCTTGAAAACGAAACATCGACTGAAATAAGAAATATTGAAAAAAAATCGCGCTACTAGGCCCAAATGAATAAATTCATGCAAACATTCTATTGTTTCTCTTTGAGATCTACATTTAAAGCCTACTACTTATCACATGTATTATTACTATAACTGCAACTACAACTACCAAAGTCACTGAATAAAAGTAATTCATCTTAAAGTATTAACTTGCAATACTCTTTCTGTCACCCTCTGACAATATATATAAATAGATATGCAGAACGCACAGGCTTATCTGGGACGACACTTTACGCACATACATTAAAACCCCTTTTCACAGAGCGATGCTCAATATATATATGGAGATATCTTATTTTCTGTTTCTCATTTGTTACCCTTTCTCATCGCACGAAGGCTGTGTTTTTGCTGTTTCACAAAATTGCACGCAGTGAATGTGTTTCTGATTTAATCACGATATAGTACATGAAAAGCACTTGCCATACGTGTACATGACAACAAAACAAATACAATGTTGAATACCTGATCGCAAAATGTCTTAAAATAAAAATCTATTTCTAGCACGATTCAAACATCGCTGACCTGATAAGAAATACATAACATTACTACATAGCAACTGTCAATTAAGAATGATTCTTAAAACAAACACTATACATAATGCTAAAATAGTGTGCGGTAAACTTTTGGATTGTGACAAAATAACTGAAAACAGTGGTTTTAATAATTGTGCAACTAGAATTGTTACAAAATAATTGAAACCAGTGGTTTCGATAATTGTGTAACATGTAACAGTTTGATTTAAACATAAAAATAAAATTTACAAATTGTACTCTGCTTATTAGCAAATGTATAATTTCATTTTACGCTATTATATTATAAACCTTAGAACTTAAATTGAAACCAAAGATGTATATTGTTAGGGCGGGGGGGCGAACAGTAAGAGTATAGTGAATCAAAGCTATTTGGTAGAAATTCAGTATCTCCGACTTTGAGGCACACAAAAATTGGTTAAATTCAGATGGAAAATGCATCTGTTAAGATGCATTCACGTCCATTGGTTATCAAAAACAACAAGGTGATCAGCTGGCCTTAATTTCTGTACTTGTCTCAAATATTATCGACTTATTTTATCGAACTTTTTATAACTTTTAATAATATTATAAAGAATAATATATCAACACAAACTTTTAAATAATTTGGTTTTCTGAAACACAAGTTTCATTATATTTATGACTTGTCTTTACAACATAACTTACGCTTATTGTATTGAAATATGAAAATGGAGCTTAAACAAAGTGATCTTATTTCAGTAGACTTAAGAATTGTCAACAAATCAGGCCCTAGCAAAGGACAGACGGACAGACATTAGGCGTAATGCACTTATCACATATTAAGATATAAAAGTTATTTTCAAATGAGCCTTTTTCTGGAAAAACTAGGCTTAATGCATGTATGTTAGTTGTCGTCCTAGATTAGCCTAAACAGTCAGCGCCGGCTAATCAAGGACGACACTTCCCGCTTTCATCGAATGTTTGGTTTATAGGAAGTGTCTTCTAAACACAAATTTAGTTAAAATGGAAAGTACTGTCCTAAATAAGCCTGTGCAGACTGCACAGGGTAATCTGGGACAACACTGAACGCATATCTAAAAGCCCTAATTCCCACAACAAGGCACAAATATTTAAGAGAAAGCAGCCTTACATCTCATGGACATAGTCATCTTTTAATAGTGTTGCACGGCACGCCTTATTCATGATACAGCTTTGTCAGGCAACCCTAGGTAACAGACAATAAGTGGATATTTTCTCATATGAACAACACATATGTAAAAGTCTTCATCCGTGAATAACTCACGTTTCAAACATACATACAATTTTGTTGACTTCATCAATGATAATTGATTAATACATGGTAAGGGATTAAGACATCTAAACATACACTGCCAAATTAGTGTTTTAAATAGAATTAATGTGAAAACAATGTCAGCAACACCCGGTATTTGTCTGAAGTAAGATCTAAATAGGAATGATTATTAATGTAAAAGTTACAACTGCACATTTTTCTGAAATGTAATCTTTTAAATAAACCAAAACAGATTTTTAATGTAACATTCAAACTCTATCGCAACATTCAAACAAAAACTAAAAGGCTCAATACAAATAAAATATACAAAACATTTTACCTAAACCAAAATGGAAATAAGCCTCTCTCTGGAATAAAACCGGGCTTTATGCATGTCCGTAAAGTGTCGTCCGTCAAAAGCCTGTTCGGTCCGTACGCTAATCAGGGACGAAACTTTCTGCTTTAACCCGTTACCACTAATAAACGTATTTTAACGCATTTGTATAACCTCAGAAAGTTAAATTTTATCAAAGGCCTGTTTTACTAGATCCAAGCTTTAAAGGGTTCAGTTCCAACCCTTAGATACTGATGCGCAGCAAACAGAATAAATATGAACAGACTTCGAGTTCCCAGCAGGCTGTTCTGGTTTTATGCTATTTCCACATGGCAAGTTTTACTTTGCTTCTGAGTGGGCAAGTAATAATACATTTTTCGTTTAAAGGAAGTGACTTCTACATTAAAATCCAGTCTGTACTGAAAGTGTCACTGATGAGCCTCTACGGACAGCACAGGCTTATCTGGGACAATACTTTACACACATGCATTTATCCTGGTTTCCACATACGGACCTCAAACATGCATTCAGCCTGGTTTCCCCATAGGAAGACGAGATAAACTCAAACATTCATTCAGCCTGGTTTTCTGATAGGGAGACTCAAACATGCATTAAGCCTGGTTTCCCCCATAGAATCCCTTAGACATGCATTCAGCCTGGTTTCCCCATAGTGAGACTCAAACATGCATTCAGCCTGGTTTCCCCATACGGAGACTCAAACATCCATTCAGCCTGTTTTCCCCAAATTATCCGTCAAACATGCATTCAGCCTGGTTTCCAATAGGGAGATTCAAACATGCATTCAGCCTGGTTTCCTATAGGGGGACTAAAACATGCACTCAGCCTGGTTTACCATCAGGAGAGTAAACATGCATTCAGCCTGGTTTCCCCATATGGAGACTCAAACATGCATTACGTATGGTTTCCCATAGGAAGACTTTAACATGCATTACGCATGGTTTCCCATAGGAAGACTCAAACATGCATTCAGCATGGTTTCCCCATAGGGAGACTCAAACATGCATTCAGCCTGGTTTACCATAGGGAGACTCAAACATGCATTCAACCTGGTTGGCCATAGGGAGACTATGCATTCAGCCTGGTTTCCTCAGAGGGAGACTCAAACATGCATTCAGCCTGGTTTTCCATAGGAAGACTCACACATGTATTCATCCTGATTTTCCCATAGGAAGGCTCAAACATGCATTCATCCTGGTTTACCCATAGGGGGACTCAATCATGCAATTCAGCCTGATTTCCCATAGGAAGACTCAACCATGCATTCAGCCTGGTTTCCCAAAGGAAGACTCAAACATGCATTCAGTCTGGTTGACACATAGGAAGAGTCAAACGTGCATTCATGCCAGATTTGAACGTTTTCCTTACACACGAAATACATGTTGTGGTTGTCACTTTCACAGCACTTAATTAATTTGCGTAAATGTTTTCCAAGTAATCAGAACAAACTCGTATATGTTCGTCCTAACAGTAGAACATTATCAACATTTATTTTGTGTTCCCATAAAGTCGCTATATGACCTACACTGTTTCGGTGTTACTTAAAATCCAGCAAATAAATTAATCGACTATATATATATGAATAATAATGGAATCTACATGATGTATACAAACCTTATGACAACGTTTGTCTTCACGAAATCTCAGGTACATATAACACTTTGTCAGAGAAAAACCTAGGTCAAACAGTTCAAATGATAAAAATCAACATCGTATTCACAAACGTTTCGACGTTATGAATTGGCACGTAAGACAATGACTTGTTTAAAAAATGAGCATTTACTTTTAACCGCAAGAGCAAAATCATATATTATGTTGACAGCCTGTCAATCTTCCTTAATGCCATCTGTTTTATTCAACAAAGATGACTGGTTGGCATCACTCCAATTTTTAAAAAGGCATCACGCTTGACGTAGGGGTATGCATTTATTTTTGTGAGTTGAAAATGGAAGCCATCTTTAGTTTTAGTCTTTTGATTTGGTGAAACAAGAATTTACGTTCAAATCATTTTACTAGCCTATGGATGTTCTACTTTAGTATGTAACATTTGGGCAGCTGATAACATTCGAGGAATATAGCAATATAAAGTACTGTTACTCTGCTTTTGGATTGAATTGTTGAGTACTTTTTTTCGTGGCGTTACCGGGAAATATCACACATAATTTCGATATTACCACGAACGGTTCGATTCAGTTAACTAAATCTATTTTGGCTTTTATTTTACAATTTATCTCTAATATTTTGATTACCTCGCCAACGATTTGTTTCAATATTGTAGGACGTAGAATACTATATAAGTGTTATTGTATACTTATATGTATCCGACTCGTCTCAGAAAGGCTATCATAGTCATGCACAAATTTATTCAACTCTTCGGATATTACAGGATCCATCACGTCTCCAACCACTTCCACTGATCGCGGAATGTTTCATTCCAGACAAAGATTGTGTGGGCGCATGCATACAGTTGTTTTTCTCTCTCACTTATTCGGCTGGAAAAGGAAAGCATCCACGTAAGCGGAGAATATATCTAAAACAAATCCTTCAAAAGGAAGTCTTGTTTTAACGTACATATTTAGTATTTAGTCAGACTCAAAACATTTAACAAATCCATCGGGGGAGGGGGTCCTGGAAAGAGGCAGAGTGTCGCCTCTGAGGTACCGCCTCGTGAACAATCGTCGGCTAGTAAAATGTGTACATCCTTAGAGGGTAATACTCCTGTTCCCACTGAATTATTTAATATATTAGGTTAATGTTGTTAATATCAAATAAGGCGGTATGTTACTCTATTTACTCGTAAATAACCAACAAAACTCTTGAGATGTTTTTATATTTACGAGGACATTGACAAATTATAAGTGAATAACAATGTTGGTATGTATAAACAAACAAATATAAGGGGTTGGTGCACATACCTTTAAGGGTGTGGCTTTCTCATTAGCTTAATCCTTACAAAAATATTTAATAAAGTATCGTTGTATTTCGCTTTATTTACAAAAGCAGTATTTGTATTACATAATGTCCATCACCAAAAATGCATGTGATGACAGTGATATTTTTAAACAAATTTTATGTTGCTAATAATATCTTTAAAAATGCTTGGTAACAATTATAATACACATTTTGCAAGGTACACATGTACCACGCTCTGAACAGGTAAATTTAAATACACTCAAAATGATACAGAGGATTAGCATAATACACATTTATAATTTAAAAAAATCAATATTCAGTTCCTCGACAAAATACGCCGGAACCTCGGTCAAATATGATATTTATGAAACCAATTAACCTGTATGGATTTATGCACACTAACCTCAATAATAAAACACAGAAATTTGAACATCTAATAAGTTAAGCAGAAATTATTTGCTAAATTATCAAGCCATAAATGTTGACTTAAAGGGGCCTTTTCACAGATTTTGGCATTTTTTAACTTATTCATTAAATGCTTTATGTCGATAAATGTAAACATTGGATCGTAAAAGCTCCAGTAAAAAATCAAGAATAAAATTAAAAAAAGGAAAAGAATATTGCCCGGACCAGGTTTCGAACCAGTGACCCCTGGAGTCCTGCCAGAGTCCTGAAGTAAAAACGCTTTAGCCTACTGAGCTATTCCGCCGAGTACATACACATGAAGTATTTTATACCTTATATAAGCAATCTTCGTAGTTTCACAAAATTTAACGACAAAAACAGAACTCTCCAAATTATTCAATCGTTTCGCGTTGCAACGCTTTATAATTTTTAGGTTTTAAAATCGTCAAAAGATGCATATAATGGCTATATTAGACCATGGTAAATGTTCAGTTTTACTGTTTCCTCACAAATATCATAACTAAAACGAAAATTTGCGAATCTGAAACAACTTTTTTCAATTTTGTCAATTTACCAAAGCGTGAAAAGATCCCTTTAAAACCAATTGCATCGTGAGGCGCCGGAAATAGCTAACCATAATACTTTGTGTTAAGTTGATCTTATACTTAAAAAAAGACTTAATTTCATCCACGTGGAGACTGGCTGTGGAGTGCGCGGTTGTTATTATTCTGGGCCACGATCGATTTGAAATGGTATTCTGTTGTTTTGTTCTCCTCATTTCCTTTCAGTGGGCTTCAGATAATCTTGTCGGCGCCCGTCGCCTCTGCAATAATCTGCAGTTGGTCTACGAAACATGCGAGGCCCCTCACTTCATTTCGCTCGCCAGCAAGAGCAGTGACCAGGGTCCAGGAACTAGAAATCAGAGTTGAGTGTCAGGTGAGAAACAACTATGCCTGTCTTTCCGTGGGAGCTGATACCAAGTTACAAAGTACTATTTCTACGTTGAACACCCGATGCGTTACTGGTACACTGGTACTTTCAGCATTTAAATGGAATATAATAGACCAGTGTCACATTACTATGCCTGTTGCTATTTTTAGATATCACGTGACTAGTCAAATTTCAGAACGAGGCTGAACGTATTACTTTCTTTAGCGAAGAATATCGATGGTATTATATCTGTCGATTGTTATTGTTAACTTTCATTTGCACTGACACTGGTTACAATATCGTCAAACATATGCATACAGGCATGTGTTTAGTAAATACATGTATAAGCAATTATAATATAAACATGAAACATTCTAACATCTAAATAATAATTCAACGACATAATATTCAGAACCATCAGTGCATGTTTATACATTTATTTCATCTTTATAAAAATACGAGCTACCCATGACCATCAGAGTAAAGACTCAGCATCGATAATTAAACAAAACAAAGATATACAATAGCTGTCTAATACAATACAAAACAGAGCATTATATAACTATAATTCTCAAAGGTATGAGTGTGTTGATATGTGATATTTTTCATGAACGATCGAACGTGTAAGAGGTGTGTTGAATAACTATAAGATAAAGCACTATAAAAGGCGAAGTGCATGGCACTATATAAATGTTGTTTTTTTAATTGAATACATTTTCTTTTGCAGTGAATGACAATATTGAAGAATTCTATAGACAAGTGAAAAAAAAACGGACGTGGTTCTGACTGAACTGTCTATGCTTGCACATTTTCTGAAACAATATTTATGCCCATTGTGGTCAACGATAGTGCTTTTTTTTTATAATGGTGTTCCGTAAGCTAACGTACACTCTTTACCCGCTAAACACGTTAAATGTTTAGCATTACAATTCTGATCCCCGCCGAAATTTGTTTTGGAGTGGATATAGTAATAGTCAACGTCCGTCTGTGTGTCCGTCTGTGCGTCCGAAACTTTGTCCAGAGCATAACTCCAAATCTATTGAATGGATTAACTTTAAACTTAGAATATAAACAGATGGCAACTAGGAGACGTGCAGTGACCAAGAACCCATAACCCTATCTACCTTAATTTTTGAATTACCTCCCTTTTTTCAATTTCAAAGTAAATTTTTGTCCGGAGCATAACTATAAATCTACAGAAGAAATTTATTTGAAACCGGAAATATAAACAGATGGCAAGTAGGAGAAGTGCATTGACTAAGAACGATATTTCTATCTACCTTAGTTTTTGAATTATTTCCCTTTATTTAATTTCAAAGTAAATGTTTGTCCGGATCATAACTATAAATCTACAGAAGAGATTTACTTGAAACTTGAAATATGAACAGATGGTAAGTAAGAGAAGTGCAGTGACTAAGAACCATAACTCTATCTACCTTAGTTTTTGAAATATCTGCCTTTATTTAATTTCAAAGTAAATTGTTGTCCTTAGCATAACTCTAAATCTACTGAAAGGATTTACTTTAAACTAAAAATATAAACAGATGGCAACTAGGAGAAGTGCATTGAACATGAACGATATCTCCCTTTATTTTTATTTTTTTATTTTTTTCATTTGTATTTTATTAATGCATACTTTTAAATTATATTTAATTTAATTTCATAGTAAATATTTTAGCTTTTCAATTTTTAATATCTCCCTTTATCTAATTTTACAATAATATTTAAATTGTACACTGAAATATTCACTGTAAAATGAATAGATGAGTTTAAGGAAAAATAACGTGATCAAGAACAGAAACTGTTTATAGTCTTCTTCTTTAATTGCCTCCCTATCTTTCATTTCCATATATTTTATTATCTACAGCATAATTCCAACACTATATAACTGATTGATCCTTTATATATAAATAGATGACACAGGTGGCATGTTTTACAAATATTATTCTACTCTCTTTTTTAAAACAAATTTTGTCAAACAAGCAAACACATGTCGGCGGGGGTTTGGCACTACTGTGACAAGCTCTTGTTAAATATTTAGAACGCATAGTTATAAAGCGCTTTAATAGGTATCCGGACTTTCGTTCCCCCGGACAATCGTTCTTACGCTTATTTTGACAAAGAACTTATCCGTTCTAACGTTATTTTTGACAACCCGGACAATCGTTCTAACATTATTCTTACAGACCGAATATTCGTTCCAACATAATTTTCACAACCCGAACATTCGCTTCTACATATTTTTTACACCCGGACATTGGTTCCTACAAATAAAGGCAATACCTTAACTGTGCAAACAATATATACATGTATATATAGTAAAAGGAAATTCCTTCCAAATCAATTTAAACATTGAGTTTCTAACGAACGAACGCGGTAAGCCTGTGTTATGCTTAGAGGGTCACTCGTACGCCAAGAAACACACGTCCAAGTCTACAAAGCAGTGAGCATGCAATTAAAGTCTCCCCATTTTCCGCAAGGTTTGGCATATAACATATATCAGTGTTTGTCGATATATTCGAATATTTTTTAATTTTATCACGAAATATTTTTAAAACTGAATAATATGATAAAATAGGAAAAATAGCACACTATTTTAATAATGACACATTAAAAATACCCGTTACAAATTTATAAGAGTGCCATATTTATTTGCATAAAATGTGATTATAATGACCAGGATAGCAATTAAGTAAGAACCAATGTCCGGGTAGTGAAAATTATGTAGGAACTATTGTCCGGATTGTCAAAATAACGAACGAACGATTGTCCGTGTTGTCAAAACAACGTAGGAACGAACATCCATCTGTGTCAAAATTGACGTAGGAACGAATGTCGGTCATTCACTTTATACTTATGATTAACTGTTGTTATTAAATATTTGACGGCACAGTATCTGATCACAACGAGATAATTGGTTTGTGCCTAAATAGTGGCAATAAAACCATTCATCAATCAATGATAAAGCACCGCGATAAAAATGCTCAATCAAAGAGTATCAAACTGTGTGCAAACATTGAATAAATAAAACAAGAACATTAATTAAGAACATTTATTTAATGCATAAATACTTGAAATGGGAATTATATATTACTGCTAATTCTGACAATGTCATCTTGTATTGATACTATTATTACGTCGCCGAATGTTTTAAAGAGTGAATGTTTGAAATCAGATACGGCGTTGCGTGACACTATTAGTATTTAATACACGTTCAGCCTCGTTCTGGAATTCAGCGAGTCACGTGACTTCGCCCTCTTATCAATTTTGGCGAATTGCGAAATGAGCTTATTATCATTGAAAAATAGTTCAGCCGCGAACTTGATTGAAAAAAATCAATTAATTAATTAATTAATTAATTAATCACAACAACGTTGTAAAGCAATAATCAGGGCCTTGTATACAGCGACATATTCTATGTTAGTAGAATCGAGCTTGTTGTTTAGTGATTTACGTACATTGACGTGTAAAGTCAAGACAAATTTCGATGCGGAGGCTGGTTTAAAGAATGTGAAGATTTTAACCGAACATAACCCATCCGTATACCCCTTTAAATTAACAGAACAGAATGGTTATATTTATATTTCATACATTAAATATTTTGTTTTCAATAAACACGAAATAGGGATTTAATTTTAAAGGAAATAACAAACATTCTATTTGCATAACTAGTTTTATTTGCATGGGTAAACTAATATGCCGACAGTAGATATCATTTGCCGGTAACACTTGAATTATTGCAGCCATACTAAATAGCCACTGAATGACGAAAACCCACTACCCCAGATACCATCATCTGCAGTGAAATGATTTCGAACCCCGACTTCATCACCAGCATTCATCTTTATGACAGCCGTCTGACTGCCTTGATCGTGTCTCCCACTGTCACCATGGCAGTAAATGTTATTGATCGCGTTTCCGTTATGAACTATTTCAGCTTCAACCAACCCATTTGGGAAACACAAAAAATGACCGACGAGAAGACGTAAATGCCGGATTGTGGAGCAATGAAGACACCGTAGTTTTGATGGTACCCGCCTCCTTCATTTGTAAGAACCTGCTCGAAGATGATGTTCTGCTTAATGCCAATATGCTCTTGATTTGCTAATTTGATTGTAGAAAATGCTACAGTCCCTTCTGCAACAAATCGTCTGTGTTTGGATTGAAGTACTAAAACAAAAGTATACTAGCACCAAACATCTCTTGTGGAATATGCTGAAGGATTTTAATCAGTCCACATTCACTAAAATTATTTTTTTTTATTTTCATATGTCATTAATAGTCTGATGCTAAGAGACCCAGCATATTTAAACAAAAGTTATGTACATTTACACAGAAAATATTAATTTCAACTTATTTTAAATGAACATTCGCAATTATTTATTGAAAAGTGATAGTAGATGTCGAATAGAAACAATAAAACGTTACCAGCAGCTGACCGATCTTCAATTTCAACTGCAGCAGAGTAACTGTTATCTTTACCACTCCGGTTGTGTGATACTTCATTGTCGTTCTCGGGCGTGGCGATTTTTCTGTCCGATAGTATTCTGCCATTAACAAGGGAGGCGAACATCTTGTCAGACAGAGTCTTGTCGTATCCATTTGTTGTGGTGGTAGTGTCAGACAGTAGCTTGTCGGTTTCAAGTGCGATGTTCTTTACAATATCAAGCGCATATTGTCTTCTGTGACATAATGCAATTTTTCGTTCAAGCGATGCGACTCTTTTGTCGGACAGTAACTTGTATTTTTCTAAGTCGGCGATTCTTTTTTGTGACAACTTATTTTCCGTTTCAAGAACAACTTGTTTTTCTTCGAGCACTGAAAGCCTGACAAGCAGTGATTGAAAATCCTCATCTTTTACGGCTTCAATGTGTATAAAAACAAGTAACAACCAACATGCCGAAACTGACATAATGGTCTTCATTTTGGAAATGAACGCGTTCTTCGAGAATGCCAATGTTTTACCTCTAGTACATTTCAGTACGAGGCAGATAGCATATCTGTTTGTTTTGACCCAATTTTAACACGAAGTCGTGTGTTCATAGTTGTTCACTTGTTTTTGTATCGTTATGCGCTTAACCACATCGATAACGTATCTAAGAGCATACTTTAGTGCAGCAGTTTGAGTCCAATATACATGTTAAACGCTATCTTTCCATTTTAAATGCCATGTTGTCAGATGATAGCATTTGAAACGACTTTTCTGGATATGGTACGGGGCTGATGGCTCGGTCAAGTGCACAAACAACGCTTATACCCGTTCATAAGCAACCGTGCGTAGTGCATAGTTACTTACAAGTGCTATTTAAAAGCGTTTACCAGTAATCTAAACGGCGCACGTGTTCTCTGCGACTACTTGTAACTTACACAGGCACAACATAGCCATGCAACAATACCTGGGCCCCACGGATTGTGGTCAATCGTAGCTATGGCTGCTCTATTACAATCCCTATTACCAATGGTGACATTGTATTACCAAAAAAGGCAACCACTTCGAGTGGTACATTTCTGGGTCATCTGTGCGTTTAAGAGCAATGCCGGAATTCCTGATAACATGTTTTCGGACAAGATTAAAAACATTTGGCGTCGCACGCTTTATGTCGAACTTCATAAAACACAGCCGGTTATTCTGAGAACACAACGTACTTGACAGCAACACTATTCTATCTTTGTTGAGGATATGTTTAACAAGAAATATCTTTATAAATTGTATACGCCGTTGATGTTCGTTGGTATTGGTTAGATTATCAATTATTTCAATGACCTTTTTGTTTCAAAGATCGCGAATGTGTATCTTGAAATACGCAATTCTTTGCAGCAGTGCACCTACACCAAATATGGAGTGTTGCAGCAGTGTGCGTGATTTATTGTACAGTATTAGATACTTATGATAATGTATCTATACATAAATATTATGTGAAAATGAAATAAAAACGTAGAACTGTAACCGGGCAAACGCGAATCATGTATAAATGTTTCAAATATGTATATTGTGAGCATGTATATATATATATATATGTGTGTGTGTATATGCGTATATGTCGGGGTATATGTGTATAATATCTATATAATAATATATACACAGCGTATAATTCATAATATGTAGCGACTTCCGAATATTGGCGCGTAACGTCACGTTCACGTCGGGTAACGTTACGTCATTTGTTTATATTTTTGTATTTACTTCCGTTATGATCGACAGAAGAAAACGCTATGTAAAGTTGTCTTAATAATCGTTTACTGAAGAAGGCCTTTGGCCGAAATATTTAATAAAATAGTAAATGTGTGAAGTTTTAATAATTTCCTTTCTCTGGAGATCCAATACATAGAGTTTCAAATATTTATAGGCACGTACTTCGAAAAGACCTAGTTTAGTGGTTTGCCGTACACAGCTTTTTGAATCGAGTATTTATATAATCATGAATATTCGCGGTCATTCTAAATATATTGGTCAATGACTGTATAAGTGTTATCATATAAATCAAAAATGGCTTTTACAATGTATTTGTAAACAGCACATCAATAATCTAATATATAATTGACATGTATGCATGACATTTATTGTACACGAGAATATCTTCCCCGAAGAGAATTCTGGTGCAAGAATAATTATTGTTTCGCCTTAGTAAAATAGAAAGCGATAAAATGAAGATGTAATTGTAAAGAGAAGCTGACAACACGGTGAACTGGATACCGTGCGAGATGGAATGTTATTAAAAGAGCGGAAGGATCACGTGACTCTGTGGGGTTCACAATTAAACGTAAACACACCGGTAAGTCATGCTTTTTTTCAAATAACTTCTTAATACAATTTTTCTTAAGAATGTCAACAAGTGCATAAAAGACAGATTTTATGCTGCTAAGGGAAATGTGAAATACATCAGAAATACTTTATTTAATAATACTGTGTTCTTGTTAAAAATCCATTGTGTACTGCACGATAATACTTCATGCCACGTGAAATTTTGTCACCGATTTCAGACGTATTCAATGATTTATTCGTATACCTTAAGATATCGGCAAAAACTGCGAAAAAAAGGGCCATTTATGCACTTAAGAGTTTTGCAAATGTATTTCAATAACTTGAGATATTTGAAAAACTAAAGTTCTTAACGGTGTGTTTACATTCTGCCCAGCCTGTGTGTAAACCTGAAAATCTCGTTGATTCTGCACCCTGATAAAGCAATATAATGGAGATCACAATTAAAAATGCCCGAACGACGGCTTGTGTAAAGCTGAAAAAATAAACATGCTTAAATGTGAAGTATAAAATGAATATAAAATACTTTAAAAAAGATATGTATAATTATATTGGACATTTATACATTTAGTATAACATTAACTAGTGCGCATACTGCAATATGTTAGTTATTGTAAAACGTTAAGTATTAACGCGTTGGTGCTGACAATGTGGCAAATAAAGGGTCATATACAAACTATTTTGATTTCGTTCGGTGAGTGTGAAACTATTGTATCCACTAAGCTTTCTTGTGAGAGATAAAATAGCTTCACGCTGAGAACTCGTTAAAATCGTTGCAAAAAGCAAAGATGCATCCATATGATTTTCAAATTTGCCCATGCAGGATAAGAATTTTGCTCTGCGCTTTACTATTCAAAATACATGTTAATGTAAATTTTTTATCCTTCTGTAGATTGCACGTTTTCTATTTTGCGCAGTTTTGATATTGTTCACTTATACGAAAAATCCATTTTTTATTAGGGCCTACAAGCGGGATTTGTTTTCTCAATATTTCATAAGACAATTAAAAACATCGATAGGTCAAAACCCGGGTTCGACAGCTAATCGGACAACGTACTGAACGACTGATATAATAAATCTTAAGCGCTGTATAAAATGCTGCATGCATGGATGCAATCAAATCAAGAACCTGCGGTGTGTATCGCCATGATATATTAGTGTGCAATGATTAAAAAATATACAGTGGTATATATTGTGCAGATATGACATGTGAAGTTGTTTATTTTGAGCTTATGTAGAACTAAATTAGAAATAAGTTTTCATAGAAAGTTACTAGTCTGATTTTTTAGCGTTATAATGTAGACACAAAAGCGACCTTATATCAGTCGATGTTCCAGTTTAAAGACTTTCTTGATATTTAATGAACATCAAGAAAGTATTGAAACTGGAACATCGACTGAGATAAGAAATATTGAAAAAAAATCGTGTTAGTACGCCCGAATGAATAAATTCATGCAAACATTCTATTGTTTCTGTTTTAGATTGTTTGATATATATGAACAGGCTAATCTGAGACGACAATTTACGCACATATAAGTTAACGGGACTCTAAACGGACAGACAGACAGACAGACAGTTTATTTCAATCCAATAAGGCATTTAAGCCCACGAGGACATATATACAATACAAGTGTTGACGAACAGTGTAGACTAGAATACAAAATTTTAACAAAAGTTGTAGTTGTATGTTTCTAACATTTGGAGAAGATCGCTTTGAGAACAATATTTCAAAAAGCATACATACAAGATAATTCTGGAACGTTTTCTAAGCATTTAACCAATCTATTTTAAGATATAATACAATATGTTTTTATCTTAGAGGTTTCTTCAATCCGATTACTGGATGATATTCTATTAACAATGTAGAAACATAGAAATTGGCTTTTAAAATGTAGCATACATTTATCCTAATTTGTTTAGTACTATCAAATATCATCATATAAGCATGGTAGTATGTTGGTAGTATGTTGTTTAAAGGAAGCATTTTCGGGCTGTATTCAAAACATATGCATCGATTTAACAAACAACGACATAACATACACATTTACATAAGTATGCCATATTACACCACTTTATCCTGCATTAAATGGTTTCTCTACATCGGCCTCTTCGGATATGTATATAAATTTAGTTCAATTTTACTATTACGAAAAACAAGTAAAATAACCAATCGCAAAGAAACCTTTGAATACAAAAATTATAATATAGTTTAATTATTAAACATGTATGAGTTATATATCTATCACAGATGGTATTTTAACATCTATGGAATTAACATTAAGAGTGCCATAGATATATATGTCTTACCGAAACGAAAATGTAAGACTGATATCATAGGCAACTGCTATCACTAACATCTGTACTTAACAATTTATATCCACTTTTCATATATTTGTCTTACCGAAAGAAACATGTAAGACAAATATTGTGGAAACTAGACTTAAAATGACACATTATAATACATTAATTGTACGATCGTGAACTACTAATAATACAAAGGGTATTAAGGCAACATGTCTTATCTATTAATCGTAATAGAAAAATGCATTTAAATGTTATCATGTAATCGTATTTCACTACAATACATTACAGTTCTAAATAGCACGCTATCATAGTCTGGTATACTTAACAATTAAAACAATTAAAACGGCATAAAGGCCTTATATCATATTTATTATCCGTATGACAAAATGTATGTAACAGTAATCAACCATCATGTAATCATAGTTTGCGTATGGTTTCTGTAATATACCAAGGAACATACATAGTACATCAGACGTATTAACAGTTTCAGCAGAAAAACATTGAAAACATGAAATATATATAAACGTAGAATGATTTAAGTAACAATGTATTAAACAACAACAAAAAGCAAAAGCAAAAAAACACGCGTGTTTCAAGTACTGTTTAAGACTTCGAGCAAAACTTAAGTAAGTAACGTTTTGATGGCCTAGCATTCCGAATATATGTGACGCATATTAGTAGTTGGCATCATTTTGTAATTTAATAGAATACCAGCTATAATAGAGGCTTATATTATAAGTATTATATTCGTAGAAAATATTAATCGAACTTTATTTCTCAGGACTTGGTTGAGGCAGTTCTATGCCATAATACTACTGGTATTTTTCAAAGTTCAGGAATAAATACATATTACAAGCATCATAGTTCTTTTCAATTAATACATATTTAAACAGTTGATTGAAATTCCCTGCTAGGTATTGCGTGATGAATAAACAACCTGTTTAATTATGGGATTACAAATATAATTTACTTCCTATAGCCATTCAACAATGGAAGGGCTGATGTCAGACAAGACTTGACTTGCAGATTAAATTAATAAATATAATCCCGTTTGGAAAGGTAAACATAAACTTCGGGAAATTCGAAGTTTCCAAAAAGGTTTGAATTATTCAACAAACCGTAATCAGATCTTTCCGTAGTCGACGAACCATTGTTGAATAAAGATAGATTATCTAATTCAAGGTAAGCCAACATGGTCCTTTTGAAATACTTTAAAGACACGTTTTATCTTAAAATGTGCTAGAAACCATGTCAAATTAAAACAAGCAGATTTGTTGTAAAAAAAAAATGCGGTTTAAAATAAATTCCCCTTGAGTAGCGGAAAAATATTTACTAATGATGTATTTATCAAGTGTCAACGATATAAATGTGTCCCATTTATAAGACGTAAATGGCAATACCATGTTCGGCTTAGATATGTTTTACGCAATTACTTTGTTGAATATTTATGAAATCCGGATTTTCAGGTTTAAGGCGCCTTGACATTTGTTTACTTAATCAACCAACTACTTATGCCGCGTGTTTCTATGTGATAGCCGTAGCTTAAATGGTATACATATATGCATATATGTTTGATATGGCCGCATTAACTTTAATGTAAAGGACATTTGGTGCTAGGTGTTTGTTTTTCATGAAGTAAAATATAATGATTTGTTCATTTACGCATGTTTCTTTTAGTTGATCAACTATACTCTATGCATTTTTAGTATGCCACTTAAATAGTTTACTACAATATAAAGGACCAGGACACTTTAAACAAAAGCTTTTTATTTTGCTACATACAACTGTCCATTGGATCTGCAACATTTTTGTAATTCTCCGTAGCGTTGTGTATACTGAAAACAATATCAACATGAATCTTTTTGACAATGATTTAATTATTAAAATATATAATAAAACAATTTGATACCAAGTTTATTTATAAGATTTCTGTATACAAAATGACATTGTAATATTGAATGTCTAAACACGATTTTTGATTGTATCCATCCATCCATCAACCCATCGTCAAACCTTTAAGCCCCTTTAATACTGACAATGATTATAAACATTGCACCAAATAAAACTACATACGGAGTCCGCTCTTTAAGTGCAACACGCTATAACCAACACAATAACGCAAGGCAGGATATGAAACTCGACAATTTCCAATTGATTATGAATCTTCAAAGTGAACAACGACACACGAGAATTTACCATTTGATTTTCGCATTATCGCATGTGATAGGCAATATTCAATTGCGCCTCAACCGAATTCCTGTATTGCAACATATGCAAGTAAGATTTTGTGTAAACAGTGTCATTGATAATGCTGTGTTTATTGATAACTTTGAATCGATTGTGTATATACACCACTGCACTGAAAACAATTGAAACATTAGCAAGTCATATCGCATTTTTGTAAGAATCGCCCTGAAAAAGTTTTTGTTAATTTATAAACTATGGTAATTCAAACATATAGAAAGCGCGATGTGAGTTATGTTGTGTTTTGACCATTTGTAGACTCGACAAGCAAATGAACATTTCGCAATCAATTCACTAGTTGAACATTTATAGATATTTATGTCAGTGTGAATATATCACAGGGTTTCATAACCAAATACACTTAGTTAATATCTTTAGATTAATAACTTCTAACAAAATATTAAATACTTTAATACTCGTTGTGTTCAATTCTAGATATTGCTTTTACGATCATATAATGAAAATAATTAACTTAGCAACATCTGTTGATTTTTATAATGTGTTTCATCCCTTAAATGCCTATACCTATAAGGTCATCACACATTGCAAAGGTCGCACGTTTTCCTGCACTGCAGTAGGGAAACCTGGTATCCAGGTACGGTATCCGGGGCGCAAAATTCCAGAGCCTTCCAGTAGCTGCAATAGAAATGGCTATCCTCTATGTCTACACAGGCACCTGAACCAGAGCCGATTACACCAATGGTTAAGGCGGTCCCCATGTTGACGGTAATGTCAACGTTGCCGAGCGTCGAAGTTTCTGCAGTGTGTTTAGATTTAAGCTGATTTTCTGAAGTATAAGAACAAGTATTACTTCAAAGATCGACATTATTATGGGAATGAACAAAAAACAAGAAAAACATATATTATATTTAAAATAAATATACAAACAAATATTTACTCAATCCTGAATCAACAATCGTTCCCCTATATATGTTGGTACATGTAGATGTGCATGATGCTTACAGCCAGAAGTATCGTCAACTATTTTCTAACATCATAGGACAAAACTATGTCGTAAGTTGTCATCGGCTCAAGAATTTAAATTGCAAATATATCAAGGGCAACTTATGAACACAATATAGGTATATGGTGATTGTTGAAATCCGCCAAGTAACAACGTTACTAATTAATCTGGTGAAAGATGTCAATTGTTAAGTATGAACACCATGGATGTTGCAGTTGAGCATACGCTTAGTATAAACATTAAGAATGCATCCGACGTTTTGATGCAGCATATCCGAGTGGCACGACCTGGAAGCACATCAGCGATGTTTAAAAGAAAAGAATTATCATGATCGCAAATATTTCATGTGTTCACATATTATTATTATAAACACCGAATTTAAGGTATTGAAGTAAGATCAAGTCTGATTACCATGGTGAGTGGTAGTGGCAAACGTCCGTTGTGGCGTAGTTGTGGTTGGTGTGTGTGTCGTGGTCGGTGTGTGTGTCGTGGTCGGTGTGTGTGTCGTGGTTGGTGTGTGTGTCGTGGTTGGTTTATGTGTCGTTGTCCGGCTTTGTGTCGTGGTCGGGAGATATGTCGTGGTCGGGATATGTGTCGTGGTCGGGAGATGTGTCGTGGTCGGGAGATATGTCGTGGTCGGAATATGTGTCGTGGGCGGGAGATGTGTCGTGTCGTGTGATGTGTCGTAGTCGGGTGATGTGTCGTGGTCGGGTGATATGTCGTGGTCGGGTGATGTTTCGTGGTCGGGTGATGTGTCGTGGTCGGGATATGTGTCGTGGCTGGGAGATGTGTCGAAGTCGGGCGATGTGTCGTGGCCGGGAGATGTGTCGTGGTGGAGAGATGTGTCGTGGCCGGGAGAATGGTCGTAGTCGGGCGATGTGTCGTGTTGGGGCTTTGTGTCGACGCAGGTAGGTAGTCTTCTGCAACATAAATCAATGAAAATATCCTAAATGACTGTTTGTAAATGTTTACTTATAGTCAGATAATATAAATAAAAGTATTACTACTACTACTTCTACTACTACTACTACTACTACTCCTTCTCCTCCTCCTCCTAATACTACTACTGCTACTACTACTACTAATACTACTACTTCTACTACTACTACTACTACTACTACTACTACTACTACTACTACTACTACTACTACTACTACTACTACTACTACTACTACTACTACTACTACTACTACTACTGCTACTACTACTACTACTACTACTACTACTACTACTACTACTACTACTACTACTACTACTACCTCTACTACTACTACTACTACTACTACTACTACTACTACTACTAATACTACTACTATAATAGTTATACGAATACAAAGAATTATAAATAAAGATTGCGGTGGCGTTGTCAATATGGTGTCCGCCTATCGACTGGGAGGTCATTGGCTTGATTCCCACTGTGTGAGCGTTATTTAGGTATCCCCATACACACCAAGTACTGGTTTTAGTCCCAGAACTGGAGAGCTTGTCAAATAAGCCTTAGGCTTTCTATCGAATCGACCGAAAAACAAAAAGGTTTAAACTTAACTATTAAACTAAATAATAATACAAACACTATTTATAATTATATAAACAATTATAATAATAATATAAACAATTATAATTAAACAAATCTATTGGCTAAAAGACATTGAGAGCAACAAGCGGTTATTTGCTTAGGGATATTACACATGTGTTTAATTGTTAACGTTTTCAAGCGCTTCAATACATATTCTTTTTATTTAATGTTTTCAATCATAACGTTTACCATGGTTTTTTATCCGTGCCATTTTCTCGTTCATGTTTGTTATTGGGTTAATAAATCAAGATTTCTGCGTCTTTGTGTGGTAAAATAAATGCGCAGTAGATTACAAACGTTTTAAGTTAGGGTTGCTTCTGATCCTACCAAAAAAACGTCAACCTTACGATCCCTATTGAACCGAACATTAAATACGCTTAATAAACACAATTTAAGAATAAAACAAGTTAACATTCAATTTTTACTATGGCATAGTTAGCATTTATTAGCATTGAGGATGTTATTTAAACGGAATGCAATTCATCTTAATTTCTTATTTTATGATTTTCTATTACGAAATCTTTCAAGACAAATATAAATTTAAATCAAATTGAAATTTTCAAAAAAATAGTCCCTGATCAAGTTCTTGTGAAAGATTTGTGTGTATTATTCCTCCAATTATTTGATGTTTTTCATCATGTAGCATTCAATTAATACTTTAGTATACACAACGACCCAAATCTACTTATAACGGCACAATGACAGTTCGCAGCCCGTTGACTGACAGCACTGCTTGCATTCTAGGACGCTTTCTTCGTGATGTGGCGGTGCCCTCTTGCCAATTAGCTGGTGTTTACAACTCTGGAAACATAATATACACCATTGACGACTTATTTTAAACGATTTCATGTGTTCAAACATGTTAATAATCTAAATATCGTTTAGGAATTATCTATTGTGAAATCGTAAATATCAACAAACAAAATTCCGTTTTATGAAAACCGCTGTCTTTCGATTTCATATTCTAATCTTTTTCACACGGTTATAATTTTTAAGCAAAATAATCAAGTTTACATATTAGTTCTATGATGAAAATAATCATTTGCACCAAACTGACCGAAAGATAGTGTGTGTAAATGTATATATTAACGACGAATAACAATATTTGATTGTTTCAATAACTAATTTAATTCCGTGATCTGTTTTATTTCGCATCACACTTGTAAGATCGCATGTCACTATCTATTCGATCGATTCATTTTCTTGGAATAATTAACTTGCTTAGTATTTTGGATTTATAACTATTTTACACGGACGATCGTAGAATCCTTAATCCTATAGCAAAACTCTTTATCCGGGTTTTGGGACTAACCAGTACTTGTTGTTATTTTAAAGACCATTAGACCGCTTATTGATTAACACAATGATGTCAAGGTCGGATATCACACGCTGTACTTTATAAATTTTACAGAAATGTTATTAGAAATATGCCAATATAATGTTGTTTTTTTGTTTATAAACTGTGAAAGTAAAGTACTTTTTGGAGAACTGAGAAAATACAATGCCTGTTGCTTTATTTTGAAACCAGGTATTTTGGTTGAAGGATTCACTTTTATAATATAATCTTGTTTAAGTTGTTCCTGATTAATTTGCAAATATATATATTAACAGAATGGGACATGAACATGGCCCAAGTGGACCAAATAAGCGTATAGTGTTTACAAATTTAATTACAAATTGTTCATGATTATATAAAGTTATAATATGTGTCATTGCAATCAAATAACTATCGATAAAACATTTATAATTCAATATATGTAATTACGTCAAATTAATATGAAGCTAATTTCGTATATTGTTGTTGACATAAATGAGGTCTACATGTGAAAACTGGTTATAATAATTATTCTTTGAACTAACCCATACTGCTTTTAATACTAGTGTATATAACAGTATGTAGATGCTTGAGAATAATAACCCAATATTTTACAGCAAAACAATAGTGTTCGTATATTAAGTTTACACTAAGCAGTACAAAAATATGTCAATTTAAGCTCATTCATGTAACACTAACATTAGCTTTAGCCATTGCTTGCTACCTATACGAAACGAAAATATAGGCAGGCCAAAGGCTCTTGTGATAGTACATTATTGCATTACAATAATATGAATCTATCAGTTTAATATTAGTTTAATTTGTCTAATAAGTTGCATGAATTACAGATCCGTTGCATTTTGTTGTGTGCTTCATTAATCATGTCTGTCAAGGACAAATGGAGGTTACGCAGGTATTAGCTAGATTTACAATTTCAAAACAGTGATTTATGTCCTCTGGTATACGAAATTGGATTCGGCCGTATAAGAAGTGAATTGTATGTTAATGCGCGTAGGAGATGCGGTTGAAGTTACGTTCTTAACGTAAGCACCCAATCATCCCTCGGAATAATTATAATATTTATAAATTTAATACCTGTTTAAACAGATGGTATAATCATGATCATAGATAATAAACAAAACACGTGTTTGTGTTCACATTTGTTGCAGAGAATAAGTGAACGTATTGATTTATTTTTACAAAACTATTATACATTAATTAACCGTTTTGGTTTTGTTTGTTTATTACATAGAAGAAATATTCTAACAGCTAACATAAGATACATTTTTTAAGAAAAATTTCAAGAAGAACATGATGAATGGTTTGCATGTATAATGTCACATCAAACTCTTGAATGGTGCAGGCAATAATGTTGCATTGTTGCAAATATCTTCCAGCACATTTTGTGATTATGAATTTTAATAGTTCATAAACTGTTACGTAAAAGCTTATTTTCTGATTGGCTTATCTATCAATGACATTCCTTTGTCATTTAATAGTGTTGTAATATTGCTTGTAGTTTATTTGTTAATCTTGCTATTACTTTTTCCCGTTCTATTTTTTTCCTTGTTGATAGGTATGTGATAGTCCAGGGTGTCCCCTTCTACAACGTACATTATAAGTAATTTACGATTTAGGACAGAAAACTGTACAAAAGAGTATGCTGTGGTTAAACAAATGTAAAAAAGTATGATACACATGGAACTTAAGAACATATGTAAACATTTTTTTTTTAAATTAAACAAATATTATCCACAGTCAATTAGTGTTTTGCAACTTAAAGGAATACGTCCGCCAATAAATAAAATCTGTTGTTACTTGCGCTTGCGATTAAGCCATAAAAAGAACCCAATGATATTGTTATCAAAAAGCTGATATGATGTTATAATAGGACAACATGATACTTTCGTTAACGCCAGCGACGTTTGAATCCAGCCAAATCCGTGACGGGGAGTTACAAATCAAGAAATATATCTGTTATATACGTATTTAAATTGTCGTTGTTTTAAATATATTTATTTCATAAATATATTTATTCTGAATGATATTGAACAGGCTTGGAAGTGAATTATTTTTAAAGGAAACATTGCTCTCATTGTTCAATGATTGGACACAGTAGATTTTAACAGTAAATAGGATAAATAGCATTATTTTGTAGTATTTGATTAGTTTTCAGTATGTAGAGACTGCGTAAAAAGTTGAACTCTTTTTACTAACACTTTTATACGTTAATTGGCTTGTCACGCATGAGTTTATTCACTCACCCGCATCCGTGTGCATGAATGTCTATTTCAAACGCCATTCCTTGCATATGAGTCATGCTGTTAACATGTATATTTATTATGTTTAATCGTAAATATAATATATTTAGGTAAATATGCATTTTATACATCTTTTCTATTGATGTCTCTCGGTTGTATGATTGTATTTATTTTATAATAGTTGTATTTGTGTATTAATTTTGTTTGTCTTTTACCGTCGGAACACATTATTTAAAATATAATTGAAAGTTCTACTTATTATAAGAAATGTCCTTCCTTGCATATGATTCATGATGTTAACATGAATATTTATGATATTTCATCGTAAATATAATATATTTAGAAACTTTAACGTGTTGGTCAAAAGAACCATAAACGCCCATCCAGCAACATATCAATGAGCCTAGTTAATATTGATGGGTTCCAAAACATTACTACTAATGGTTTTCAATAGTAAGTGAACATCCTGAGCAAGTCTCGAAAAGAACTTTTCACATTTTGAAACTAATAACAGTTGGATGCTGATGTTTTGTTTCTAAATTTCGTTCAGGCACTAAAGGTTTTACGTCGTTGCAGATGCATAATTAACAGTTCGAATCATATAACCTTTCGGGAGTCTAGAGAACAGCCCAATAAAGGTGAGATCCCTATACTTATGAGCAGAATATGTTAAATGAATAAATCAATATGAGACACGTATCCGTATTTCCTCGAATGAAACATGTCGATAAATGCATCACAACATCTGACTAGTTTAGCTGTTACAACCGCTGTACTACAAATCCGGAGTATTGCGGGTTTGACCCGCGTCCCGGCCACACGTCTGGTGTTTGGTCATGCAAACTTTCTATGGCTATTCTCCCCGTACCATTGAATCAAGTAAGGCAGTTGTCATTTAATGACACGCGTATATGCTCTAAGTACTGGTTAACCAGCTAGCCCAGAAACATTGTGTGTTGGTTATCTTAACTCCTTGATGTGACTGAAATACTCAATTGACACAAAACAAACATCAGCAACATGCTTATTTCCGAAGTACGTGAAGAAAATTGTGCTTGTTGCATTGACAGTTCAAAATTAAATCTACGGCAAACACTTTTTAACCTGTGTGTTTTAGTACACAAGTGTGCATATCATGATAAAATGCTGGAAAGTTGTAGGTCTTTGTCAGTGACTCTTAATAAAGACCAAGATCACATATGTTATTTAAAGTTTTATTTTGATATAAGTAGTAGCCATAGATATATGGAGCTGTTGCGCGCACAATTAGCACGAGTGTCCTACAAAAGGATTGGTAGAGCGCTGTATTGCAAATCTTAACATTCTAGTTAAGATCCCCGGTCTAGTCACATAAATTGTGTGGTTGGTCATGAAATCCGTCATGATCCCATTGTACGCATCTGCCTCAACGAGGACATATACTGGTATACGTATGTAAAGTGCATGTTAACCCAGCTGGCCAACGAAACAGTGCGTATTGGTTTACTGACCGAACGATGAAAAACCGAACTAAACAAACTAACAAACACAAAATAATACACTGGAGCGCTATTGCTTATTAACTATACATTTGTTACGTGTTTCATAATATTTTTTAAAGCATGTTTAAAGTCAATACAGATTTTGCAATTTTGACCAAATTTCGGAGTGTTGGTTTGGATAATTTCTTACACACAGCAATGTACAGCCAACACAGTAACTATAATGCTGACCCTTAACTGTTTATGGCATGTTATGGTGACATTATATTATGATTTTTAGTTGTTCGGATTGGCGGACAACTGCCTTTAACTACGCTAGGAACGATAACCACCGCATGTGCCTGTTTATACTTCACCACTGGTACACTGCAGACAGCAGACAGCAAGTGTGTGTATGTCATCAATAGTGTTTAACAGCTTGTGCGACGACATTGGCCATTCTAGTGTTTAACAGCTTGTGCGACGACATTGGCCAATTTATCATTGAAGTCTGTACATATTGGCTGCTTTCATTGAAAAAGGGGCTTAATGAATGTCAAATAAGATTTGCCTGTGCACACTGGTTAGCATGTGCAATGCGCACTAGCTAATCAAGGACGACACTCTCTGATTGCATGGTGTTTTTCGTTGAAAGAGAGTCTCTGGTACTGGGATGACAATTAATGTATATGCATTCAGCCCTGTTTTCCCAAAATGAAGCTTAAATTATAATTTTTTCTATTAATGATTTGAAAAAAATATAAAAGTGATAATAACTTCATAGTTACCTCGCTGACAAGGCAACTAAACAAAATCACGTTTAAATTAATTAAACAACCTATGAGTTCTAAATTTTTACCTTGTGGCATTTTTAGTAAACATCTTAAAGGGACATTTCCACAGTTTTTCATTAAATGCTTAATATTGATAAATGTAAACAGTTGGTCTTAAAAGCTCTATTAAAAAAGATTAAAATTAAAGAAACAAAAAAAAGTTACCCTCACTGGGCTGGAACCACTGACCCCTGGAATAAAAGTCTTTCGTTTAGACCACTCGGCCATCCTTGCTCATACAATGAGAGATGTATTTTATACTTGCAATCATCGAAGCATGAAAAAATATATCGACAACAACAGAACTATCAAAATTATTAAATCGTTTAATTTTGTCAATTTACCAAAACGTGAAACGGTCCCTTTTAATTTCTTCAGACTTACAAATTGAATGAGTTCAATACACTATCAGATCTTACATCATGAATAACTTACAGGTTTAGTGGTTGCCTGTAAGCCCGGGGCCAGTACCTTTAAGCCCAGGAAACTCAATTTCAAAAGTTGGTTACAATTGGGCTAAAAAGCAGGGCAATTTTTCAAAGCTTGAACAATTCAATCCAATTAAACATAGAATACAAATTGGCGACTGTGGATCAATAAGGTCAAGGAAATGATTCAATTCCGGCTCACAACAAGACATGATGCATAAACAGTATGTCATGTCGGCAAAATTGTTGCTCAATAATTAAAAAAAAATAGATTAAGTATTAGATACACATAACACGACATATACATGATTTTAGGCCTGTTATTCTTTAGCAAGGCAACCAAAATTCTAAAGACGGTTGCCGGTGCAGCAACCAATTGCGAAAAAAGAGACATATTGTTGTAAATTTGTCTAAGTTATCTCTATAACATACATATGAGGATAAACAGTGCACACAAATCTCGGCCTGTGCTTTAAAACACACTCTTTATAAATGTGAATGGGTTGTGTTCATTTCAAACTTGCGATATAAAAATCTATTACATAATTTTGAAACTGAGTTGCGTCTAAGATTATGCAATAGCGAACAACTTCAGTGCCTTCAGCGATTTGATTGTGTATACAAACGATCATCTTGGCCAACTGACGTATACAGATACACTTTCAAAAACGATTTTGCAATTTTTTACATTAAATTTCCTCAATTAATTATCAAACATATTTAGTAAATTAAAATAAATATAAAAAAATTTAATCCAACCTATCTCATTTAATTTTTTTAGATACAGGTTGGTTGACATATTGCATATTACTTAGTTGAAGCTTCATACATCGGGTCTGTTACAATGCTTTATCGAGATTTATCATGATTTATTATTAATTTATAATAAATTATAACAGTTATAATTTTCTGAAGAAGGCAATTTTTTTTTAAATCTAAATATACACATTTTATAAAGATTTAACGTAATCCCCCCCCCCCCGATTCAATATATCGATTTTACATCACTATACTAATCACACAAATTTGATATTAAAAATCATGGACGTCTTATAATTGTTAATGTATTTATATGTCTTATCAGATAAATCGTTTTCACGTCATTCACGAGCATAACGATTATACAACAAACGTGTACATACAGCCATCGTTTCAAGCACAACAATCGCTATAGGAGCTAATCGACCTTTGATAAAGTACGTAAAATACGCTGGAAATGGTACGAATATGATACCCTCATTGCGTTTAACAGTTGCGCCGATGGGGCGCTGTGATCATCACCTGACATATCACGTCATCTGCGTATTGCGCCCATTTTGCAGAGAAAAACAAGCTTTCTTTAAGAATCACCTTCTCCCATTCCGCCACCGCTGTATATGTATTTTTCATATTGCTCTTTACGTGTGAGTTTAAATGTGTGCCTTAAACGTGTCGAAATGTTTCTGGTAAGGGCTTTAACAAAAATGTACAAAATTACGTTATATTTAAATAAATGCCCAGTTAACTCAGATTGGTTTTTAGTACTTTCTTCATCATTCCGTTTAAAACCCCGTGTCTTAAAAGCTAACTAGTGATTCATAAAACTCTGTAGTTGTGTTTTTTTACTTTTGTTTATTGTTGTAAATCGTCTTAGACGAAACGTTGTCACGAATTGCATGTAACAAACCGCAAGACTGCATAAATACTTCATAAATACATATTTAATTGTTTCAATATTTAAATTTACCACACATACGCATGTAATCGATTGTTTATTTTCCCGTAATAACATATTAAGCTATTTTCTCATTCGCTCCAGTTGGTGCGTTGCGCACACCAATAGACACCACTTATTGCGTTTCTTTGATTTATGAATTATATCTTACGTAACAATGCACTGTTTTGACTTCATCAATTAGCACTTTCCACATTTGTTAAGTAATGGTGAAAAGCGGACAAGAACCCACTTTTACAAACATTAATGATATTTCTTATGTTAATCCAATGAAATAATTAAAGATAAATGATTATTTCTCTGTATCCATGTGTTAAAAAGGCTTAAACCTTTTATTTGCTTGCTGAAAATTTGACATTTTAACATGTACGCTTGATAAATAACGGCGCGTTAGAATATTAATCAAAACGTTTGATTCCTTATAGAGATGAGTCATGGAGGACTTGTTTGTTTACATCGAGACAACAGAACAGCAGAAGCGATTCAATTTCAAGAACGTCGCTTTAGTCAAAATACATAATCCCGTTGTTCTTTGCAATTAAGTTTAACTATTGATCCCTTGATTTATGTTCTTTGAATAAGATGTCTATAGAAAATCTGGATTTAACTGTATTAACAAATTACATTATAACGCTATGTTGTGAAATCTTTTAAGCAACAAGCGAATTACTTGAAACTTTTATTTCATCAAATTAATCGTTTATAAAAAGTTTCTGTTATCAAGATCTGCTGAATATAAAACACAAGTTTAACGAAATTGCAATAAAGGTTAGGTTCTAATCTCCTTTATTATTTATTGTTTCGCTGAGGGAAAACAAATACGCCCTTTAATCGTTTTAAACTTTTAATGTTTTTAATTTAATGTTTTATGCAATGACCTAAACGCAATCATTTTATCTGATGTTTTACGTCATGTGATCACTCGTCATAGATAACAAAAACACAAAAAAAACAATGGAGTGTTAAGAGGAATTCAAAATGTCAAAATGTACATAAAGCAAAAAAATATATTCATATAAATAAATATTTGCTTGTCCACAGCAATAAGCAATAAATTAACATGTTTTGATAAAGAATATTTCGGTATGATAATTGCTGATAGAAAGACATACCGATCAATCATTATTAATGGCTATGCCATATGAACATTTAAGAAAGGGGCGTGTTACAATTACATTGCATATATATATATATAACTTAGTCCTTTTGCACAACCTCATACTTCAAATTGCAGTCATCTAGAAAACATTTTTGCAGTATCTCTACCATTGAAATGGAGGTGCTGCAAGTAAGTTTATTATTATTACAGTTAGAAAAGCGATTAATAATATGGATTATGTTAGAACGAAAAAATTATCCATGTAGTTTAAAACACATGTATCATTGTTATATGTGCAAACAATATTAGTATTTGTAAGTTTTATCACGTTTAAAACAAAATTAAAACTTGAATGATATAAATAAAATTGATGACAACAACAAAAGCACAGCATTCGTAATAGCAAGGAAGTTCATGAAAGAATTTAACTTATTAAAGTAAATTATGTCATCATCGGAATTTGAATCTTAAATTTTAAACCAATATTTATTCCGTATTACATAAAATATAATTCTTTCGAAAAATTCACTAAAACAAACAAAATTAAATATAAATGAGATACTTTTAAAGCTTTTAGATTAAAACGTATATCGTGTTTTCTCAGTGAAGTGAAACAAGATTTTCTCTGTTTAATGCAAAACAATATTACGATATTATACCAAAGGCACATACTTTTGGCTGTTTACTTAATGCTATTTATTTATTGAGTAATTATTTATACGTTTTATATCCGTTCTATTCATTCGCTGATGCGAAGCAAAATTCGGTAAAGAATAAACATTGCAGCGCCTTGTTGGATTCAGAGGAATAGGCCATGTATTTCAATTTTTAAGGGCAGATACTGTTCCTTAAATGACTAAGACTGTAAGTGTTTTAGCAAATTTGATTCGAGCAGAAATAATATATAGATCAACCTTTTAACATTGGTATCTTAGACAATATGTTTTAATAACAGTGGGGCACGTTCACAAAAGTGGCACAGCGGAAAAAGAAAATAACATAAATGAGTCTCTCCGTAGGAAAACCATTTTAAAAAGAATTAAATGTGAAGTTGTTCTTATATCTCATATCAATTATTAGTACTTGTGAGCATTAGCGATACTATACCTATTTATTGCTATCTTTGCTCACTTCGTTTTGATGATTTTCTATCATAAATTTGACAAGACATCCACATCACCTGGCATTTAAAACAAATATTTTGCAACGACTTCTGGTAGATAGATTTTCGGGATAAACATTTTGTTAGTTAAAAAACGAATTCTTCATTACAAGAACTTTAGACTACAATCTAGACGAGTCTAGAATTATGTTTTTTTCTCAATTTTTCTGTAAGACAATTCCTTTATTTCAATAATATGCTTAGACTGAGATTTCCGAAATGCATACATGTCGCTTTGTGAGGGTATGTTCATAAATAATTTACATAATATCAAGTGGCTTTTTCTTTAAACAATGTTATTCAGTTCTATATCAACCCAAAATGCGTAGTCGTGATAATTTGAAATTATATAAGTCTTCTGTTTACGATTATATCGATGTTTTATTTATGATAAATATTATGCATATATGTATATCAGTTTCTTTGACAGGGCTGTAAAACAGACAATATATCACAATATTTTATGCTAATAAAGTGCGTTCTTTAGGATGATAAATGGTCCTTTCCTTTCTAAACAACAAGGTTAATTGCATCGTACTGAAATTTCGCAATCGACAATTAATCATTTACTATTAAAGCGCATAACATTAAATAATGAAGTAAAATCTATTATACTTTAGCATAAGTTTTCGCAGTAAATCAATTCAGGCGTACAAAGTAAAAGTCGAATATATTCATTTAACAACATTTTTTTATAAAGAAAAAAATTAACGTGTTGTATAAGCATGTGTAGTTATTCGGTAGGGGCCATTCCCTGGGTTGCCAAAAGCTTCCACCACACCAGTAATTTTGTTGTTAATTTATGCACTTTGATACGTACGAAGTTATTCTAAAATAATGAGTATATCATTAGTAATACTAATGATAAAATAATGAATTTTGATAAACGGATAAACTAAATACATGTATCTACTGAACTTAGAAACTATTAAGGCAGATTATACCGCTTACGTCAATGTATACGGATATAGGGCTAGTATTCGAATATCACGTACGATCAGTCTTATTCTGTGTGCATCCATTTACATCAATAAATAGAACGATCTGGAAAATTCACTTTAAAGTCCCGAATTCCGCAGTCTTTTCAACTGAAATTTGTTTAAATAATACGCGTCAGTACTACATTTTATCGTGTCTTAAATAATATAATAATTTGATCTAGTGAATATTAAACCATTTACTTAATTGAATTGATCTTCTCTATTATTTGATATTTTCTATTCGAAGTGGTAAATAATTATAACAACTGTGTTCTGTCTGGTTAATTGAAGATTTATATGATTTCAGCATCATTTAAAAACCTCTATTACATTACATTGTCATAACCTTATCTGAATGCTTTTTTTATATTTTTAAATGGAGTATGTATAGTCATTGATTCTATCGGTAATTAATAACTTAATTGTCATAAAAATATTATCGGATAGTCACGATTTTTTCTTCTGATAATGTTATTGGGTTTGATTATTCCTAATTTTACAAATGTCAAACGAATGAAAATTACCCTAGAAAGAAATAATAAATAAAACTTGTATTTGCTCATGAACAATTAGCATGATGAGGATCAGCATTGATATTGATGACGAGGTGCAACCCTTTGTCACATCGAATTTTTGCGTGAACAAAAGACACCTCAAGCGGTAGTATCGTGTTTTTTTTCAATTGTTACAACTAGACAAAAACATACTACACACATTATTGTACAAACTGTCGTGGTATTTATTATTCAAATGTCTATCAATATAGTTTGTATTTCTCATAAATTAGAGCCTTATAAACACTGTCATAGTCAGCTTGTATTGTATACAAAATGTGATGGCATTTTATATGTGCATGCTTGTAATATATATCACTTTGGGCGGTTTCCACTTTACATCAAACTCATCAAATAAAAAATAACATAATAAAAGCAAAAGTGTAAAACGAGTCAAAAGTATTAACCATTGTACAAGTAATTCGTCATTAAATGTGAAGAAACTATTGGATTCTTTAAGCTTACCATACGTTTTGTACAATCCATCTTCTGTTAAATCTCGAAACCTTCCATATCGTTTGACAGTCCACTGTGGTAGACGTGTTTTAAAAATCTTGGTACAATTTATAAAATAATAGCACCTCTACATGACTTACATATTATTAAAATGCACGTTTGAATTCGATTTTTTTCTTGATTATTTTCCAAAGAAAGTGCGAACTTGTCTGTCAAAACTTCGATTATCGTCTCTCACATACGGCATTCAAACAGGTATACATATTAAAAGGGCCGTCCAACACATTTTCGCATGTATTGAAGCTTGTCATTAAATGCTTTAATTGCTTTATACTGCTAAATTTATGCATTCGAACTCAAAATCTCCAGTAAAAAACATGAATACGGAAAGGAACACAAGTAACCCTCAACAGGGCTCGAGCCACTGACTCCTGGAGTCCTGAAGTAAAAAGTATCCCGCGTAGACCTCTCGACCATCCACGCTCATGCGGATGTATTTTTTAGATATGAACGCAATCCTCGTAGTTTCCCAAAATATCGTTTCGCTTCGCACGACGCTTCATCTGTTAAACGGCCCCTTTAATATAGAAAGATCTCAGCGTTTTCGCACACAATGTCATGTAAGAGATATTGAAGGCGAGCCCAGCCTTAAATTCATTGTGAAAAGCGTACTCATTTAGAAATCTGTTAAATTAACGGGTACTATAAACACAAATTAGTAAAACAACTAATCAGGTCTATATGTAGAACCTTAACACATGTTCCAACTTAACTAATCTTGGATATAGTTGTTCCAATTGATTGATCGCTCTTCATCAAACATTTTTGGTTTACCAATTCTTCGTGTATAACCTAATAATGACATTTTTTTACAATTCAATAATTTAATTCATTTGATTGATCATCTGTAAATGTAAGTCGAACATGACTTATAATATTGAAGCGTATTTTTTGCACCAGTTGATAATTCATATTAAAAATCTAATTTATTCATCATCTGTACTTGTAAGTAAAAACACACCTATTTTTTTACACTTATTTTAACTTTTGAATAACGTTTTTTTTATAACTGTACTGTTTATGATTTTCATTCTCCAATTTTTGTCTGACAATTTCATCATGAAATTCAGTTTATTTATCATTTATACATGTTCGTCTATCGAGAAAAACTCTAATATGGGCGTTGCATTATTTTTATTTTTAAAAACATGTTATTTTTTCGCATTTAAAATTTAAATTCAATTTATTTATCATCAGTATAAATTAGTCGAATAGAAGGCTTTATTTTAGGGATATACGTTATTATTTGTGAAAAACAACAAAAATATAATGGTATGTTTGACAGTCTTAGGCGATTAAGATTATTTTAAACTAAATAGCATTGTCATCAAGTGACATGCAAGATGACGACGTCCATTTGTGTTAAACAATTGTCCAATGACGAACAACTTTGAAGATTACGTAAATAAAACATCCTGTCTGCCTGTCTGCCTGACTGCCTGTTCAAAATGTGTCAACACTTTGTGTCTTGCATTGCGGACAAGTACAATATATTGCATTAAATACTTGTAAAAATGTGTAAGTTAAAAATTTAAAATGAAATTCAGTTCAAATGTCCTTTAACAGGTTACAAGTCGTAGTACACGCGATGTGAGGCTGTTGCTCTGATTGGTACAAAACGCGCGTTCTTAGTTTTAAGAGTCTATTTTAGGGTTTACATCATTGAGAGAAAAAAAATAAGTAGCGCTGCTAGTTAATGCAATATGCTTTATTTAAGAATAAAGGCATTTTCATATAACCATAAAAAAGTGACATTTATCAGCTTGATCCTCATGTTTATTTACCAACACAACAAAAACAATATTTGATGCATTTCAATTAAAACCATGAGTAATTTGATTCAGACCGAATTACATTTTATCATCATATCTGCAGTTTTCATATCCTAATTCTTACATAGCAGTTATTAAATATTCCCTTTTCTTATATTATATTTAAAACAAGAATCTTTTTGGTGGTTAACAAATCATTATCAATAGTCAATCTCATATTTGCAGAAAATCACGGTGTTACTATGCGTATTTGCGATTACACATGCTTCCCCGCTCGAATCTTTCTTGGCACCTGAGCTCGCTGACTGTGTCAACAGTCTTTCATCGTTTGCAAACACCACTGTCCCAAAGGCTTCGGTATCCGTTCTAGACATCAAACAACGAGAAAATGCTGGAGGACCGATTGTAGAAGATATAGCGATCGACTACGCTGGCACCGAAGTGCCCTTATTGGAGACGCCCGAGGATATACACATGTATTGTATTAAGCAGTTTATGTGGAAAGAGGACATGGTGCGATGGGAGGACTACAACATCACGAAGACGGACAAAGACCTCGTGAACGGCCTTCTTGAATCCGTACGTTAACACGTTTCTGACAGTCTTAAAATTTTATAGTGTAATCAATCATTTCATTCAAAAACAGCCTAATTATTGAATTATATGAATGGTGATTTGTATCAATAAAATAATTAGATACTACTCAGGAATATAATTGTATTGGATGATTAATAATACCAGATTAAATGGCTTATTCCGCTTGCAAAATTCTGATAACTATTTGAATTTGTTTAATTTTTATAATTGATCATTAACATCGATTACCGAAATACTTAAAATTAAATTTAATTTAATAATTTTAAAGTATTAACATTCAACGTATTTGAAACTAATGTTACTACATATATACACTAGATTTGTGGTCTATCATTTGTTTATTCCACAAATATATTAACTAAACACTCATCATTTTTCAGAACAAACATAAGGAAGTGTTTGTATAATTGATTACATATTTATGTTATATGAATCCATATCAACCTATGTTGCCACAAAAATCCTTTATATTACTTTGCTTAAATATATTTAATTAGATGATGACGCCGACAGGTGTGAAGCACTCAAGAATCAAGCGTCAGTCCGTTACTCCACCGACAGGTCGCCGAACACGACGGGAATATAGACGGATATCCGACGGAGAAAGAAATGCATTTCATACAGTATTGCAAACGATGAAAACGGTATGGCTATTTTTGGTTGTAACATTGAATTTCCGCTTCGTTCTGAGATACATAGCGAAGATTTGTAAGTGTTTTATGATGCTTCGTTCTCAAATCTTGTAAAGAGAAGGAATTTATTGATACTTGTATTTACTAAATTGCATAAAAAAAATGAACTGTAATGTAAAGAAAACCATCGAGTAATTGCATTGTAATTAAATGGGTTTACATTATTTTTGCGCTTATTTATTGATTAAATTTTAGAAGGGTTTTTATTCGCGCGTGCGTGTTTATGATTAATTCCGATCTAATTGCTATGTTTCTCACGTTATTCGATCGTTTTGAACCCCTTATTTGTTTTTGTTGACCATTCCCTTGCGGTTAACATTGACTTATCATTGTGTTTGTATTTTGCTTGCTTGCCTGTCTGTCTGTCATACTGTCACTCTGTGACTCTGTCATTCTGTCACTGTCAGTCTGTCCCAAAACTTTAACCTTGGTCATTACTTTTGCAATATTGAAGATAGCAACTTGATATTTGGCATGCATGTGTATCTCATGGAGCTTCACATTTTGAGTGGTGAAAGGTCAAGGTCATCCTTCTAGGTCAAAGGTCAATATATGGCTTTAAAGCGGCGCAGTAGGGGGCATTGTCTTTCTGAAAAACACATCTCTTGTTTCTCTATGTAATGTTATTTCTATGTTGCTAATTGTGTACATTTCCATTTAAGTGATACTTGGTTGGTTATATGTCAGGTCTGGCACGCTTTCAAATCTGTTTGCATGATTTGCATCAACCGTCTCTATTACCCTCAGCTTAAATATGTTTTAATGTTTAATTTGCTGTTTCATGTCTTTGAATGTATTTTACTGGAAAATGGATACTTTCCTTAAATAAAGACTAGCGGATGTAAACAACCATTTCCCATCGTATAATGGTATGACTGGAGTGTTTGTTATACACTCACAATTTGATCAAGTGTTTACTCCTGCCCGAAAGCAATATCAGGTATAACTTATAATATCCAATTTATATGTGAGGCTTTAGTTAACCCTACTGCTTTAGTATAATGAAGACCAACAAAAGCACCATAAATCAAACTAGATTGTGTGTTCACATAGCACACGATGACAAATAATTATGTATTTCTTCATCTCTTACGCAAGAAATATTTATTGACAACGAAGGAATAACATATCAACTCTTACTGTAATACTGTCGCATCCTGTCAACACAATCGGTAATAATTCGAGACTATATTCTTAAACCGTTGTCACCTTTTTGCAGCTTATCCTTTTTGTTCGGTTTTGTTTCGTGTTGTATACCGAAACCTCTCTTGTGCGACTCTGCGAGCACGTTTCATACGTTAGCTCCACTCAATCCCAAAAGCCTTTTAAAAATGCATTTGTTTATTGTAAGTCACTGAGGACGTAGCCTTTAAATAAAAGGTTAACCCAGTGATATAATGCGAGATGTATTTCTGGTTTAAAGAGCACACCAACAAGTAGTGATGCTTTCAATGTAAACAATCCAATCAATGACATCATTAAGTGCACCACAGACGATTCTATTAACATTTTTACTCCTTTATTACAGAATAGACAATACAACACGTTCGCAAACCTTCACCGGGGTATTGTAACCACGTCCGCACACAATGGTCCCAACTTTCTTGGGTGGCACAGAGTCTATCTAGCTTTGTAAGGAATAACACTATTCGATATTATGCAATTCCCAAATTCTAATTCTACTGTTATTGTTATTACATTTATATAACCTATGCAATGCCCATGCATTATATATTTGCTACTTTAATTGTAACAGGTTCGAGGAGGCAATACGAAGAATTAACGGGCAAGTTTCACTCCCGTACTGGGATACCACCCTCGATTTCGATATGGTCAATCCAGCGACCACAATTGTGTTCTCACCGGCGTTCTTTGGAAACGGTGACGGACGGGTGATCACGGGACCATTCGCTAACTGGGTAACCCCTATTGGTCCGCTGACGAGAAATATTGCAGGCGGAAGTACGCTATTTACCAAAGCGAATATCCGAAGTATCCTTACGCGTTGTCGGACGAGGGAAATCACAAGACCCACTGCGTTACCTCAGTTCAACTTTGAAACGTTCCACAATGGTCCTCACAGTTGGGTTGGTGGACAGATGTCTGGTTTTGATTCCTCCGCCCACGATCCCGTATTTTTTCTCTTCCACGCTTTTATAGACTACGTTTGGGAACTGTTTCGCATCCACCAAATAAATGATTGTCGAGTCGACCCCAGCATAGATTATCCACCAGTCACTCGTGAACATGCCGCCACCAGACCAATGGACGGGTTAACAGGTTACCGCAACATTGATGGTTATCGCAGTTACTGGACGCAAAACTGGTATGATTACGAAAGTGCTCCCAGCTGCCCGAACTGTAACTCCCCATATTTAAGATGCGACACGGCCCGAAGTGTGTGCGTGTCTCTTCAACGTACGCTTGCTGCCGATGAACCAGCGACTTTTGATCAAATGGCTATTTTTGAAGATGGAACGGCAGCAAACTCAAGGGTTTCTCAAGCAATAGCCGATGTTGCAATGCTCAATATCGGTCCACAATTCACTGGGCCTCCCGATGAACCGAGGACTCAGATGGGTCAGGCAAGATTGTCTCGGATGGCATCGAATGTTCCGATTGTTCCCTCGTATGTAGGGGACCGTACCGCAGGATAATTCGACGTCTTACATACCTGATGAATTTAAGCAAAGAAAAATTCCGTCAATTGACGCTACCTGACCCGTTTGTTCTGCCTGTTAGAAATAATGAATATTTAACTTTTTACATACATTTCTTGTCTAAAATTGTTCTATATGAAGGTACATGTGTCATATGGTTATGATAATGATTTTGAATTCGATGAGGCTGCAGAATCATTTCAATAGGTGGGACGATATTTTCAAAATTTTGCCAATGTCACAAGGAGAGCCAGTAACTATGGTAGAGTAACTAAACGACCACAATGCTGCACCTTGTCTATTGTATATTATAAAGTCAACTTAAAACATAAAACAAACAATAGTTATTATCTAGTTTTACCCGATGCCATGCAACAAAATTAGAATTTGGTTTAAATGATTGCTTTCCCAAACTTCTACTACACATGAACTCAATTGAGCAATTCAAGTACAAATGCCAAATCGCCAAGTCCTGAAAATGCTCGTTTTTCAGGTGACTGTATTTAATAACAATATTAATACCTTATAGAGTTTAATATATATAATTTAAATATATAACGCAACCGGCTCCTTTTTAAGGCATTTTAACATGGACAATATATCGACTAATAGTTAAATTAAAGAACATATGCGCTTTGTTTGTCAATATTAGTTTTAAGTTTATTACGATATTTGCAAGTCCTTGGATACAATTTGGAATAAATGTATCGTTTTCTAGGAATATATTATCCATTTTGTGATGGATTACAGTATTTAATACCAACATGTCTAAATGCATTAAATGAACAAATTTGATAACGTTCATAATTAAAACCTGTTGAAACTATGTTTTCGTGAATTCAATTAACAAGAACACATTTATTTGCAGACCTCTTACAACCTTACATCGAATGCTACATAGACACACATTGTTTTTCGAACAATTAAATTTCAGTGGTATAGGCTTGCACATAAAATCAATTCATTTCAAAGGATAAATAACGTTGATTTGGAAATGATCTCTCACGTTTTAATTGGTATAGAGTACTTGTAAACTTAATGAATGGCCAATACCTTTGGAGATGCTTACACTGTCCGTGACCATGACTTGAAACGTGTCCCCACCTTCACACGTTGCATTCGCGCACTCCGCCAGCTTTACTTGGTATTCAGTTATGCTTCTCGGACTAAAACACCTTGGGCATCTCAGTCACTGCATCGGTATTCCCATCCTATATGGTAACATAACCCCATGTCCTTATGGGTAAAAGCGATTGCTCCGTTAATCGAACCTAACAATTCAAGTCCAGGCCTCTATCAATCTGATAGAAAATACCGAAAACTATACATTATGCGTACTTCGCCACTATCTTCAACACAAGTCATAAGTCTTGATAAGGTCGACATAAGTGGAGAACAGGTCAGAGTTTAGTGCCTTACACTTCTCTTGGAGCTGCCTGGCAACGAATGCCAGTTCGATTATAAAACCATAGATAATAAAAGACGTGAGTCGACTTAAAATTTAAAAAAGCACGAATAAAACGATATTCTTTTTTTGCCTCAATATTTTGGAGAAAAATGAAAATCAAATCAGTAACATACCTGCACAAATTAAACAAAATCGCCGAGACTAATAAAACATTCATTTTATAACCTAAACATGATATAGTTCTAAATTGCCAAAATAAGGCATGAATGCATACTTAAATTAAAAAACGGAAAAAAGTGAAAGGTTTACTGTCCGTTTTTACTAGTCTGGTTGTAAGTACGAACCAACATACTATAGATATGTCTTTGATAAACGTTATTTGCAAAATGTTTGGTGTCATTAACAATCTACTTGTATGTTTTCTGCTTGAATAATTAGCAGAATAGCGTAATTGCAAGAATTACTCCGTATAACTTTCTTATTTTACTCCTGAACAGTTCAAAAGTATAACGTAGGTGAATTTGACAAATGTCTTTGGATAATTCGTATATGTGTGAAGGTGATGAGAAGAAATTACACTTGAACATATTTTATACATGCAACTCGTTTGGAGGGAAAGCTGCAACATGGTATTGTTTCATTATTTTCAATTGAAAGAAAAGCTTTAATAACAAAGAGACCAAATAATTTAACTTTGGAAAGAATCAAAGGAGACCGACATGATCGATTTTAAATTATTAATTTACGAGTTGTCTCTCTTGGAACTTTGGATTGGTGATACAAAATATGTATTTTTGCAGAGCATTCAAAAATATAGTATTTCTCTTACTTAAGGACGATATTCTTAGATGTCTGAAACATGAATCGAATACTTCGATCAGTTTAGTTTTTTTTTTATTTTGTCAAATAAGTGGCATGAATTCCAAAGTCGTTGCAATTTGTCATGTTTGTCTAAAACGAGTGTAGGTAACAGTAGCAGCTAGATTTACGATTGCACAACTCTTGGATTATCTCCCTTTGCACACGACATTTCGCACTGAAAAAGTAAATGGTGTGTTCGTGCTTGTAGGGGATTGTGATTAGAAACATGTCACGGTTACAATGATACATTAACCACCCATGTTAAATTATTTACAAAAACGGATTCAAAATATTGTATCTGTTTACCCGTAATACCAACTAACTAAACCATAATCAGTTCACAACGATCGAAGATACGTTATTCACGTAATACAACCAACGTCACCTCGGAATATGTATAATACTAATGTTTAGTGATATTTCATAATCATTTTAAAGATAATAAACTAAACAGGTGTTTGTGTTTAGATTCGTATCAGAAAAATAATTAATTATTTAATGTACTTAAACAACATTTTTATAGAGTAATTAAAAGTACAGATTGTCTTAATTTATTACATAGAAGAAAATAATCTAACAGCTTACAAAAATCTAATATTTCTATTAAACAACATGATGAACGGTTTGCATGTATGCCCCATACAACTCTCTTATGGTGTAGGCAATACTGTAACGTTGTAGTAACTCCATTACAGCATATTTGGTGATTATTAATTTGAAGAGATAAAACATTTGTTACTGTTTTATCTACCAATTTCATTCGTTTGTTATTTAATATTTTAGTAATACTAATTGTAGTTTGTTATCCTTGTCCATAATACAATTTTCTTTTCAGTACATCTCGGAACAATTAGCATAGTTTGGTTTATCAACTAATGGGGATGCTTAATTATATACCGATGTTATTGATGCAAATAAATATGGTGATACTGCTGATAATCATGTCTTTGGTGACAATGATATTGTTGTTTATTTTGTAGCTGGAGATGATGGCATATATGATAATGAAACCGTTTATGATGAAAACGTCGTCTGTTTGCTCGTCGGCTGTTTAAAAAGTTCATGTACATGTGAAATTATTATAAAATATAATTAACTTTTAAGTTCACATATATAAACAAAAACTAAATTCCATTCTGTTCATGTATAAACTAATAGTAGCAATATCTTGTAGATACATCATATATGTAAAAAAAACTCTCCTGATACATTGCGAATTCAGCTTCTGAAAATAAACAACCATCTTATGTTAGTTTGTAAGATGCATGTTATGAACATGAACCTCTCTGAAAATGTCGTCTATACATTTTATGGAAACCGATTTCTTTTGAAACTTTATAGTTACATCTTATGAATATAAACCTCTTTTAAGACCTTGTTGCTTCAGTTTCTGCAAGTAAACGTCTCTTAACAGCTTAACAATCCATCTTATGGAAAAAATCTGTCGAGATCTCATGAATACATCTAATGAAAGTAAACTTATCTTACTACCAGGAAAACAGCTTCTGGTGATAGATATTCTCAATACGTCATTAGTTCGGGTTATTGAAGTAGGCCTCTGTAATTTTATGGATTCCGCCTCTGAAAACGGTGCGCTCTAAATACGACGTAGATACATTTTAAGAAAACAAATCTATATGACGACCATGTCGATACATTTATGGAAAACACTTTTCTTCAGACCGTGCATATATATCTTATTTGTATATACCTCTCTAAAAACGTATGATTTTAGACACTTATCGTAAAGCTGTCTAAGGAACTATTGGACTCATTATATCGAAATCAACGTCTCTTTAAGACCTTGTGGATACATCTTCTGCAATAAGATCTCTGTTAAGATCTAGAGTACACGTATTTGGAAATAAATATCTCTGAAGACCTCATATTTGCATTAAAATAAACCATTTTTAGAACTAGTACATTCAGTCTATTTAAATAAACATTTCGTAGGACCTCGTTGATGCATCTTATTGAGATACACTGCCTGTGGAATGCACGGCCGTTATTATTCCGGTACCCGGTCGATTTGATTTGGAATTATGTTGTAAAATTTCAATGCGGAGGCTGAGTTTTAGAATGTTTGTTTTTTTACCGAACATATCCAACCTATATACCATTTTAAAACAAGACTATTGTCAAGCAATATATGTCCCCTACCGGCTCCACCATTGTCAGAAATTCCACCATTTTCAGAATTTTTTATTTTATTTGTTGCCATAGCAACCAGAATTGTTGACGTATGAACAAAATGAAATGATGTGCATAATGTCCATATTGCCATCTATCCATGTTTCAAGTTTCATGAAAAAATATTAAGAACTTTAAAAGTTATCTCAGGATCAAGAACACCACCATTTTCAGCAGTATTTCTAGTCTATTTGTTGCCATAGCAACCATAATTTTTGACGTAGGAACGAAATGAAATGAATGAATGAAGTTTCATGAAAAAATATTAAGAACTTTTGAAGTTATCGCAGTATCCAGAAAAGTGTGACGGACAGACTGACAGACGGAGCGCAAACCATAAGTCTCCTCCGGTGAAACCGGTAGGGGACTAATAACAGAATATAATGGTTTGATTGATATTTTTTTAATAATATGTGTGTTTTAAATATATATGAAAAAAGGATTAAATTTTAAAGGAAATAACAAACATAGTCGATTTGCATAACTAATTTTGTTTGCATGAGTAAACAAATATGTCTACAGTAGATATCATTTTCCACTTAATTTATTGCTGCCATACTAAATAGCCACTGAATGACGAATACAGATCACCCCAGACATAATCATCTCCATGGGCAGCATTTCGAACCGCGACATCATCACCAGCATTCATCTTTATGACAGCCGTCTGACTACCTTGATCCCATCTCCCACTGTCACAATGCGCGTGACGAGGTTTCCGTTATGAACCATTTCAGAAAAAACCTCCCCATTTGGGGCACACATAATGGCCGACGAGAAGACGTAAACGCCGGATTGTGGAGCAATGAAGACACCGTGAATTTGATGGTATCCGCCTCCTTCATTTGTAAGAATTTGCTCGAAGATGATGTTCTGATGAAAGCCCACATGCTCTTGATTAGCTACTTTGATTGCAGAAAATGCTACAGTCCCTTCTGCAACAAATCGTTTGTGTTTGGATTGAAGTACTGAAACACAAGTATAATAGCATCAAAAAGATCTTGTGGAATATGCTGAAGGATTTTAATCGGTAAACAATCTCTAAATTTCATTTTTTTATTTTTCATATTTCATTAATAGTCTGGGGCTAAAAACCCACCAGATTCAAACAAAAGCCATTTACATTTATACCGGAAATATAAATGTCAACTTATTTTAAACGAACATCTTTTATTATTTATTGAAACGTAATAATAGATTTCAAATAGGAAAAACAAAACGTTACCAACAGTTGACAGATCTTCATTTTCAACTGAAGGAGAGAAACTCTCATCTTTACCACTCCGGTTGTGTGATACTGCATAGTCGTTCTCGAGCGTGGCGATTTTTCTGTCCGATAGAATTCTGTCTTTAACAAGGAAGGCGAACCCCTTGTCAGACACAGTCTTTTCGTATCCATGTGTTGTGGTGGTAGTGTCAGACAATAGCTTGTCGGTTTCAAGTGCGATGTTCTTTACAATATCAAGCGCATCTTGTCTTCTTTGACATAATGCAATTTTTCGTTCAAGCGAAGCGACTCTTTTCTCGGACAGTAACTTGTATTTTTCTGAGTCGGCGATTCTTTTTTTTTGTGACAACTTATTTTCCGTTTCAATAACAGCTTGTTTTCTTCGAGCACTGAAAGCCTGACAAGCAGTTATTGAAAATCTTCATCTTTAACGGCTTCGACGTGTATAAAAACAAATAACAACCAACATGCCGAAACTGACATAATGGTCTTCATTTTGGAAATAAACGCGTTCTTCGAGAATGCCAACGTTTCACCTTTAGTACATTTCAAGGCGAGGCAGATAGCATATCTCTTTGTTTTGTCACAATTTTAACACGAAGTCGTGATGTTCATAGTTGTTTACTAGTTTCTGTATCGTTATTCGTTTAACCACTTCGATAACGTATCTAGGATAATAATTTAGTATAGCAGTTTGAGTCCAATATACATGTTAAACGCTATCTTTCCATTTTTGATGCCATGTTGTCAGATGATAGGATCTAAAACGACTTTTCTGAATATGGAACGGTGCTAATGGCTTGGTCAATTGCACAAGCAGCGCTTATACAAGTGCTATTTAAATGAGTTTACTAGTAATTCTAAACGGCGCACGTGTTTTCTGCGACTAACTTTCGCAGCCACAATATAGGTAGGAAATAACGGAACTACCTGGGCATCACTGAATGTGGCCAATCGTAGCTATGCCTGCTCTATTGCGATCCCTATTACAAATGGGTGACATTGTCTTACTAACAAAAGCAACCATATGAGTCGTACCCTTATGGGGTATCTTTTTGAAGAATCGCCTATCTGCGGGTTTAAGAGCAATGCCGGAATACCTGATAAAATGTATTATTTTACTATTGCTGTTGGGTTATCTAAGACTTGAGTACTATTGCGCACAGGCGAGATGTAATCGGACAAGGTTTAGAACATTTGTCTTCGGAAAATTCGTGTGAAACTTAATGAAACACAAACGGTTGTACTGAGAAGACAACGTACTTGACAGCAGCACTATTCTATCTTTGTTGAGGATATTTTAAACAAGAAATATATTTAAAAAAAATAAATACTCCGTTATGTTGGTTTGAGTAAGTTAAAGATTATCAGTTATTTCAATGAGATCATATATTGCAAATGTGTGTCTTGACATGCACAGTTCTTTGCAGCATTGCACCCACATAAATTATGGAGTGTTGAACCAGTATGTGTGACTTATTTCTCAGTATAAGATACTTTTGATATGATTGTGAATATTTTCGATCATTCTAAATACATGTATATTGGTCAATTCGATTGAAAAAGCGTTATAAAATCAATCAAAAATGGCTTCTACAATGTCCTTGTGAACAGCATATCTTGAATCTATTATATACCTTACACGTGTGCATGTAATATATTGTATACGTGAATATCTTCCCTGAAGAGAATTCTGATCCAAGAATAATTATTACCTCGCCTTAGTAAAAGAAAAGCAATACAATGAAGAGGTAATTGTAAAGAGAAGATGATGACACAGTGGCCTGGATACCATGCGAGATAAGATGTCCATAAAAGAATTAAAGAAATATCATGCGTTAAGTGCCAGAACGACGGCTTGTGTAAAGCTCAATACTTAAACACGTTTAAATGTCAATTATTAAATGAATATAAAATACTTAGAATATAAGATATTTATAAATCAGGTCTCAGTTCTGTGCGTTTTTTGTGTGAATGCAGCGTGTATTTTGTTGTTTTGTCCAGTATCTTTTATTCTCAGTGGGCTCCAGTCAATTTTGTCGGCGCCTGTCTCCTCTAAAAAAAACCTGCAGCTGGTCACACGGATCATGAAAATCCTCTCACGTTTTTCACCCGCCAGCAATAGCGGTTACCTGATTGTGGTGGGCCAATGCCCGGGAACCAAAAGTGAGAATTGAGCGTCAGGGGAGAACCAGTTGCATCTGTCTTCCCGAGGAAGTTGCTGCCGAACTGAACACAAATGGTACATAACAGCATTATAATGGAATCGAATTATTATTAAAAGCAAAATAGTAAAGCCGCCGATTAGATTTAATATACATAAAAAAAACACAACAGAGACTGCAGTTTGGGTGTTAGAATGTGTCGATTTTTATCAACAAATAACCCACCAATATATCCCTGTTAATGAAGAGAACAGTTAAGTTATTCTTATATTTCATAAATAAAAATGGTTTTAATAGACACGCAATGACGATACGTGTAAAGGACATTACAAACATAGTTAATACACATAACTTGTTTTATTTGCATGAGTAAATGTATGTGTCTACATTTGTTATCATTTGCCGGTTAATCTTTTTTATTGCAGCAATACTAAATAGCCACTGAACGACGAAAACAGATTACTCCATATAAAAGTGTCTGCATTGTCATTATGTCGAACCGCAACTTCATCACCAGCATTAACCTTTATGACAAACGCTTGACTGCCTTGTTCTAGTCCACTGACCCCGTGAGCGTAAATTTTCGCGACAACGTGTCCGTTATGAACCATGGCAGCAAAAACCTCCCGATTAGTGAAACCCATAATCGTCAATGGTACCCGCCTCCTTCATTTGTAACAACCTGCTCAAATATGATGTTCTGATTAACGCCGATGTGGTCCTGATGAGCGTCTTTCATAACGGAAAATGCTACAAACCCGTCTGTGTTTGGATTGAATTACTGAAACAAAAGTATAATAGCGTCAAACATATGTAAAAGTTGTGGAATGTGCTGAAGGATTTCAATCAATCAACATTCACTAAAATTCATTTTTTTTAATTTTCATATTCCATTCATAGCCTGAGGCAAAGAAACCAACAATATATAAACAAACGTTAAATTCATTTTAACAGAAACAATTGATTTTGATTTAAACTTACTTTGAAACGAACATTCGTAAGTCTTTATTGAAACGTAATAGTAGGTGTCAAATACAAATAAAACATTACCAGCAGTTGACCAATCTGCAATTTCAACTGCAGCAGAGAAACTTTCATCTTTTCCACTCCGGTTGGGTGATACTGCAGTATCGTTCTCGAGCGTGGCGATTTTTCTGTCAGATAGTATCTTGTCCTACAAAATGGAGGCGACACCACTGTCATACAGAGTCTTGTCGTATCCGTTCGTTGTGGCGGTTGTGTCAGGTAGCATCTTGTCGATTTCAAGCTTGACTTTTCTCGCATACAGTTTCTTTACAATGTCAAGCGTATCTTTATTCTTCTATTGCATAATGCAATTTTTCCTTCAAGCGAAGCGACTCTTCTTTCGGACAATTTCTTGTGTTTTTTCAAGCACAGCTTGTCTTTCTTCGAGCACTGCAAGCCTGGAAAATAATGCCTGAAAATCAACGTGTATAAAATCAAGTAAAAACCAACATGCCAATACTGAAAATATGATCCTCATTTTAGTAATGACCTCTTTCTATTTCCGATACAATTTTGCTAGACAATTTGATCTAAAACTACCTTAAACAGCGATAAAATAAACATGTGAAGAGAAGCTGATAACACATTGGCATATCCAAACCATGCGAGAAGGAATGTTCATAACGCAATTAAAGGGAGATCACGATTAAGTGCCAGAACGACGGCTTGTGTAAAGATGAATACTTAAACACGCTTTAATGTCATTATAAATTGAATATAAAAAACTTTTTCAATATATAATAATATAAGAATATGGAACATTAATACCTTACGTATAACACAAACGAGTGTGCATACTAAAATATCGCAGTTACTGTTAAATATGCGAACATAGCCTCTTTTTGGAAAATGAAGGGTAATACGCGTACAAACTTCCTTGATTTCGTGCGGTGTGAAACAGTTGTATCCACTTAGCCTTTATGGTTGAGATAAAATAGTTGCACGCTAAGAACTCTTTAATATTGTTGTAAAAAGCAAAGATGCATCCATATAATTATTAAATTAGCCCATACTTGATGAGAATTTTGTTCTGCGCTTTACTATTCAAAATATATTTAAATGTAAATTCTTCAACATTTGGTATATTGCACGTTTTTTATTATGCGCAGTTTTGATATTTTTCACAAATACGAAAAAATCCATTTATCCATTCGGGCCTTCTAGCGCGATTTTTTTTCTCAAAAGTTCATATGACAATTAAAAAGGTCGATAGGTCAAACCCTGGTTTAGACAGCTATGCCGAAAAACGTACTGTAAAATATTGATACAACGAATCTTTAGCTGTGTATAAAATGCTGCATGTATGGATGCAAACAAATCAAGAATATGCGATGTGTATCGTCATTTTATAATAATGTGTAATGATTTAAAAGTATACAGTTGTGTATATTGTGCAGATCTGACATGTGAAGTAGTTTATATTGAGCGCATGTAGAACTATATTAGAACAAGTTTTCATAGAAAGTTACTTGTCTGATTTCTATGCGTTATGGCGTACATGCAATACAAATAAAGGCGATTTTATCTCAGTGGATGTTCCATTTTCTATTCAACGAAATAACAAGAAAACGGATTGAAATACTCACTAATAAGTATGATGACAGGAGCTCTTCACATAATCGGTAGTAGTTCTTACAAACTAGGTCTAAAAATAGTTAAACAATATTAAGTATCGAACGTGTAAAAAACGGAAATATATCTCCTTCTTCCGAGATGGCACTCCTTCTAAATAGATTTTGTGCCGGCGCCTATTGGTTAAGGGGTGAAAACTGTACAAAGGTTCTCAGTTTCGTCTAAGTTTAAAATCATTTACATTTTAAGTGTTTACATGTGGATAAGGGGGACAATGACAGCAACAGGAGTAAAGGTTTTGAAAGTCTACTGTGATGCACCCCGTTTTCGGGTGATTTTGAGTTGGATACCTTGTTAAAAATATATTTGATAGGGATTTTTTTTCAGAAAAGTTGATAGTTTGTTATAATATGATTATTTATCATTAAAAAGTGTTTTCACTAATTAATATCATAGCCACACTCTAACCACCTGTGCATAAGAGCTGAAAGTGTCGTCCATGTTTAGCCTGTGCCGACTTCACAGGCTTATCTGGGACGACATTTACGCACATGCAGTAAACCCCCCTTTCAGAGAGCGCGTTTCATATACATATGTAGAGATCTAAATTTTCGTTTCTCATTTGTTACACATTTTCAATGCACGAAGGCTGTGCTTTAATAAACACAAAATTGAACGCAGTGAATGTGTTTCTTATTTAATCATATTATAGTACATGTAAAGTACTTGACACACACGTACGTGAAAACAAAGAAATACAATATTGAACAACTGATACACAAATTACCGGTTTAAAATTGTCTTAAATTAAAAATCTATATCTTGCACGACTCAAACATTGTTGAGGTGAAAATTAATATATAACATAACTACTATGCGATTTATTGTTGAGGTGAAAATTAATATATAACATAACTACTATGCGACTTTCAATTAAGAAATCACCTAAAAACACTATGCTCAAAAAGTTTACAATCAACTTTTGGATTGTGACAAACTAAGTGAAACCAGTGGTGTCGATTATTGTGTAACATGTAACAGTTTAATTTTAACATAAGTAATACAATTTACAAATTGTACCATGCTTGTTAGCAACTGCATAATTTAAATTAACAGTATTATGTTATCAACCATAGATCATAAATTGAAACCAAATATATTTTGTAGAGGGTGGGAACAGTAGGAATAAAGGGAATCAAAGCTATATGGTAGACATTGAGAATCTCCCACTATGAGGACCTGTCACACATAAAATGGTCAAATCCAGATGGAAAATGTATCTGTTAAGATGCATTTATGTCAATTAGTTATAAAAAACAACAAGGTGACCAGCAGGCCCAAATTTCTCGATTTTTCTTAAATATAATTGACATAGGTTTATTTTTTATGTTAACAGTCAAAACAAGAGCTGTCTCCATAGGATGACATATGCACCCAATAAACGCTTTGATAGAAGTTATTGAAATGCACCAAGTGACCCCGTGACCTAGTTTTTGACCCGGCATGACTCATATTCGAACTTGACATAGATATTTTCTAGATACAACTTCTGATACATAAACAAAAAGTTCAATTAATTTGATTATCTGACAAAAATGTTCATGGAATGGACATTTGTCTTTACAACATTAGTCATGCTTATTTTTTGAAATATGCAAATGGAGCTTTATCAAACTGAGAATATTTTAGTTGATGACTTGTCAACAAATCAGGCCTGGCAGTGTTTGCGTACATAATACAGTGTTCATAGCTCGACTGTCACAGATGTTTGTTTCATCGCATTGTAGATGAACGTGTTATTGATAGGCACAAACTGGCGGGTGATAACTTTAATGGCTTCCTGCGCCGCAGCACCACCAATGAACGCTGACATAGTGTGTAACTCTGAGGCTCCGTAACGACACCTGTAATATTTAAATTAGCTGCATTCTGAGAAAACAGGGTTACATTAATGTGCATTAAATGTCGTCACATATTATCAAGTGCAGTTTCGCACAGGCTTATCAGGGACAACACTTTCCGCTTGTATGATATTTTTTATATTAAAAAAGCATCTTCTGAGCAAATTGTCAGTACTTTTTGAGTAACTATTGTTTGATGTGTATAAAGCTGATATAACCTTTGGTTGAATACTCCCTATAAATATGTCACTCAAATAATAGTTCCTTCGATTATACATTGTACCGATACTTAAAGTTGGAAAAACATTTCAGACTTCAGACCATCTACACAGTAGTCATAAACAATTCTCTTTATTCATCACATTTTAAAGAAATCAACGGACAGACACTACACAGAATGAACTTATTAGAGACATTGCAAACTTATTTTCGAAGAGCCTTGTTCTGGAAAAACTGGGCTTAATGCATGTGTGTAAAGTGTCAGGGAAAACTGGGCTTAATGCATGTGTGTAAAGTGTCAGGGAAAACTGGGCTTAATGCATGTGTGTAAAGTGTCAGGGAAAACTGGGCTTAATGCATGTGTGTAAAGTGTCAGGGAAAACTGGGCTTAATGCATGTGTGTAAAGTGTCAGGGAAAACTGGGCTTAATGCATGTGTGTAAAGTGTCAGGGAAAACTGGGCTTAATGCATGTGTGTAAAGTGTCAGGGAAAACTGGGCTTAATGCATGTGTGTAAAGTGTGCCAGGTTAGCCTTAACAGTCAGCCCATGCTTATCAAGGAAGAGACTTTCAGCTTTCATGGAATTTTGGTTTAAAGGAAGTTCCCTTAGATGGGACAACACTTTACGCACATGCAAAAGCCCCGTTTTCCCATAACAAGGCACAAATATTAGTAAAAAAACAGCCTTACATTTCATGGACGTAGTCATCTTTTATGTTGCACGGTACGCCCCATTCATGGTAAAGCTTCGTCAGGCAACCCTGTAAAATTCACAATAAGTGTATATTTTCCTATGTGAACAACACACCTTAAAAAGTATTCATACATAAATAACTCCGGTTTCAAATATGCATAGACTTTGTTTTACTTTTACAATGATATTTGATTCAAACATGATTCGGGATTAAGAAAGCTAAGCCTACACTACCAAATAGGTGTTTTAAATAACATTAATGTGAATACAATGTCAACAATTTTTGTCTGAAGTAAGACAAAATAGGAATGATTATCAATGCAAAAGTTACGACTGCACATTTTTTAGAGAAAAGTAATTTGTTTAAATTAGTCAAAACCTATTTCTGTTGTAACATTCAAACTCTATTGTAACATTTAAAGATAAAATAAAAATTAAATACAAACACAATATACACAACATTTTACATAACATACCATGGAAATTAGCCTATCTATGGGAAAAAACAATGCTTTATGCATGTGCGTAAAGTATTGTCCCTCATTAGCCTGTTCAGTCCGTAGGCTAATCAGAGACAACAATTTCTGCTTTAATACAATTTTTCCTTAAAAGGATGTGCCATCTAAATTAAAATCCAGTCAAGACTAAAAGTGTTGTACCTTATTAGCCTTTATGGACAGCACAGGCTAATCTGGGACAATACTTTACCCACATGCATTCAGCCTGGTTCCCCAAAGAGAGACTCAAACCTATTAAACTGACAACTGACCTTCAGTTTATGAACGTCAGCCTCCACTTGGTCTGCATACCAGCCTGGGTAGGAACTGTGGGTGTCATAGAAACTGTCCACGGCACGCAGCAACACGTAGAAGACAACATCATCCGGGTCTTCAGAATCCAAATGCTGGACTGTAAGGTAAAATGGATATCAACGCCACTCTTAGAAAATGGGTTTAATCCATATGTATAGTGTTGTCCCAGATTACCATGTTCAGTCCAAACAAGCTAAACAGGGAAAAACTTTCTGCTTTTCTGGTATTTTTGGTTTATAGAGAAATCTCTTCTTAGCGAAAATCCAGCTGAGGTTAAAAGTGTTTTACCTGATAAGTGCAGACTGCACAGGCTTATCTGGGACGACACTTAACACAGATGAATTAAGCCCTGTTTTTTCAGAGTGAGACTCATATATATAGTGCTCTTGTGTTAAAGATGATGATGAAGTGGATGAGGATTGTGACAATGTTTTTGTTGATGATGATGATTGGAATATTAAAAGACTTTTCATAAATAAGTCACACAATCCTACTTGTTCAATGCAAACTTGCCTGAGAGTGCATGCCAGGCATTGTATTTGAGGCTCAGGAATGACACTTCCCACCTTAACTGAATTTTAGCTAAGAGACTTCCTTTAAACAAAATAATACTATAAAAGCGGACATCACAGTCTAATATTTCAACAACACTTAACGCTCATGCATAAAACACTATTTTCCAAGAGTGTTTGCTCATTTGTGTGTCAGAATTGCCTGACTGTCTGACAGATCACAGTCTGGTACAAGTATTTCTCTAATCTGTACCTTGAAACTTGATTTTCTCTGATTGAGGGCTGTATTCCACCTCCAGGCTTCTACAACGCACCAGCCGTAGAAAAGCTGCATTCTTGCCTGAAACATTAAGGCCCATTTGTGAACTATAAAGACTCCCCCAAACCACAAGTTTGTGTTTTTTGCTGTTTACAACAGTTTACTACAGTCATATTGTGGCCGTCTATTTACTACTCACTATTTTCCTGGCTAAGATGTTTCACCAGTAATAAGTTCTCATTTTTATTACAGTAACTTAATATAATCAACTGGCCATAGAAACATATCCATAACCAAAAACAATCAAGTTTTGTGGCAGGGAAAGGAATCAAACATACAATCTTCAAAGTTGTAGTCGAGCGCTATTCAAACTGAGCCTCCTGCCCAGCAAATAGTAACCCCTCTATACAATATCAATGTTACAACTTACATAGCAGAAATGACTTATAAGACACATTCACGTTACAAGAGTACAGTGTCTTAAGTATGTTAATAGTTCATCTGGCACATAGTCTTATCAGGTAAATGTTTAAACCCACTCACTACTGTATGGGCAATCAGTACTTACAGAATGTTTTTATTTCAAGCCTTACTCAGTATATGTTTAAACCCACTCACTACTGTACAGTCAGTCAATCAGTACTTACAGAATGTTTTAATTTCTTGCTCTGAGATGCAGCCAGCCTGAAAATAAAAAAGTTCATCCTGTAAAATGGTGTGTGGACTTTAATTCAAGACCAGAAACACAAAGATATGGATGCATTTTTAAATGTATTGCATAAGCATACATCAGGTAGTTTCTGTTCATGCTCTTAATTATATGCTAGGACAACAATCTTTATTTTTATCACGTTTTCTCCTTTATAACATATTTTAAGTACAATGCACACTATTTGGATTGTTTTGTATGAGATATACAAGGAGAGGGGTGCTATACAATCACACTACAATAGTGGTTTTAAGACAATTGCCAAGCAATATATGTCCCCTACCGGCTGCACCATTAATAGCAACCAGAATTTTTGACGTAGGAACAAAATGTAATGATGTGCAATAGTGTCCATATTGCCATCTATCCATGTTTGAAGTTTCATGAAAAAATATTAAGAACTTAAAAAGTTATCACAGGATCCAGAAAAGTGTGAAAGACTCACGGACTGACAGACACATGAACTGAGGAACACACAGAGGGTGAATCCAGTAGGGGACGATTAGGATATTGTGCTGAATACATGGGCATGAGCATGATATGAAGGTTCTTAAAAGAAATATGTTTAACATAAAGGAACATAATACACTAAAAATAATCCCAATTATATTATAATGGAAGTGCGTTATATGACATGTTTTCTTTGAACTCAAAAGAGATACTCCTAAGAATAAATCCAGTACCATACATTCAGAAGTCAATTCAGCAATTGTTAAGGCTTTTAATTTCTATACTTTAACAGAAGAAGAACATTTGTTAATGAAAATAATATACTGCTTAAGATTCATGTAGGGTAAAGTAGTATGTTTTAGTTTTAAAAACAACTAATAGGAGATATATTTTACCGATCCAGTCTACTGGGTTGTTATTGTTTAAACACCTGAGAGGAATAAAACCCTACCCCCCCCCCCCCCCATATGTGGTTCAACAAAGTTCTGCAGTTTCTAACAGATCTAATAATGTAAAAAAAACACTATTTGTAAAAGCTATATTTGTTCTAAAAATGTTGAATTAAGGAGAAACCACATCTTTTTTTGTATTGATGGAAAAAGATCAATATGTTTAGAGCATTTAGTTTTCTACTCTTCAATGCTTTGTGACTACAACGTTCCCTTGAAATTCAAATTTAAAGAAAAGATTTTGGCCTATACTTGTAGACAAATAAATACGAGAGAATATGCTAGAAATCTATGTGTATGTAACTGTCTATTAGGGGATAAAAAACCTTAAATTAAATGGAATATATTACACAAAGTATAACTAGTATTTGTGCACAAATTTTGTAAAAAACATAGATACATGTACCATCCATAAAAACAATTAATGCTCAATACATATTAAATGTCTAATGGGTTTTGGTCTGATGGTAGAAATTGAATCAAAAAGGGTAACATCTGATAAACAACACATTACAATCATTTTGCAACAAAAACACTTCGAAACAAATAAACAAAAACAAATGTTATCAAATAACAGTACAACACCATTCCAAGTAAAAAGCATGCAGAACAGATCACACTTATTGTGAGCATTCCTTTTCATTAACAGCAATGTTTAAACACAATATGCATCTTATATTTCTACATAAACTAGATCATTATAGAACAGGCTAACGGGCAAAATTGCAGTTGACTATTAGAAGTGCACAAACACATTATTTACTCTGTGTATAACGCATTTCACAATTTCAAAGAGAAATTAAAACATTTAAATTTAGGATTTTTTTCATTTTAATATTTAATCCAAAAACAGCAAACCTAAATCTGAGAAAATTCTTTAAAAAAAAAGGTTTTACTTCGTACTGCATCCTGTTAATTTAAGCATGTGATGTAAGTTTCTTTTTCCTGGATGTACTGTCTTTACAACTTTAAGAATCTGCTTTAATTCTAATTGACACTTAATAATTGCAGCTTTGGCTCACAGTATACAAACTGACTTACAAAATATGGGTCGAGTCAAAGACAGCAACAAGAAATGATGAACATGAAGTGACATTTATACCACCACATGACTATTTTCACTTTGCTAAGTTCACATTGTAATAAAAAGCAAAATATCAAACATTGTATATATATATACAAGTGGCAAATATGAAAATTGCATAAATATGCAATGTCCTTATAAGCGTAAGCCACACACACATAACTTAACTGTGAGTCAATTAAGATTTCAAATCTTAAATTTTAACAAAATTATTTGACATATTTGAACACCTGCTTCAATAATACAAGGAAAACAAGAGGACCATGGGGCCTAAGGCGCTCACCTGAGATTGGAAGGAACAAAACAACTAAAAATGTGGCTTCATGACAGTTCACAAAGTTTCACTTATAATAGCCATACAACCAAAACCGCCCCACCCCTTGATGGCAAGGTTTTTCCACAGACTTAAACCATTTTCTAACTCAGAAAAGAATATTAGAACAGTTCTGACCAAGTTTATTAAAGATTGGACTAAGAATTAGATAACGTTTCAATACAAAAACTGCCTCTCCCATTGGCAGCCATGTTTTTTAAAAGGACAACTACCATTGTCAAACTCAGCCTGATATCATAAGAAAAAAAAAATCTGAACAAGTTTCATAAAGATTGGATTAAAAATATGAATTCTAAAATGTTAACAAGGTTTCACTTAAGCCATATAAGGAAAAATGCCCTGATAACTTGCAGCTATTTATTTCATTAGACTAGAACTATTTTGAACACAGAAAAGATATTATAAAAACAAATATTCCCAACAAGTTTAATATAGCCATATAAGAAAAACTGCCCTGCGAAGGTGGTCATATTTTTCGACCATCCTGAAACATTTTTTAACTTAGCCAATCTATCATTTGAACAAAAATTAATGTTCTGAACAAGTTTCATAAAGATTGGACTAAAAATGTGACTTCTCAAATGTTAACATGGTTTCACTTTAGCCATATAAGAAAAAATGATCTGCAAACTGATTGCAATATATTTCATTACACAGGAACACAGCAAAGATATTATAAATACAAATATTCCGACCAAGTTTCACAGAGACGGGAAAACTAATTTCTAGAGAGTTAACAAGGTTTTAATATAGCTATACAAGAAAAACTGCCCCTTCCTGGTGGCCATGTTTTTCAACAGTCCAGAACCATTTTCAAACTTAGCCAAGCTATCATTGCAACAAATGTTCTAAGTTTCACAAAAACTAGACAATCAATCTGACTTCCAGAGTGCTAACAAGGTTAAACAATAGCCATATATGAATAATGACCCTCCACTGGTGGTAATATTTTATCCACAAACCTGAATCATCTTCAAACTTAGCAGACATATCCTAAGAATAAGTGTTTCATTAAGATTGGACTCTAAAATTAATGTGACTTCAAGAGTGTTACCAAGCTGGTTTAACTTTAGCCTTGAATATGTTAATAAAAAGGCGAATATTGATGATGAATGACAGACAATAATGGACAAAAGGCGATCATAAAAACTTAAACTATGTTTTTTTCCCCTTTCAATATTTTGAATGGTGTTTTTATATACCGTATAGTCTATCTTACCAATAAAGCTTGGTAAAATATGGGAAAGTAGCTCCAATATATGCTACTGGAAAGCAGCTCCTTCATGGTGAAAATTGACATCAGACATTTCAAACTTTTTTTTATAACAAAGAAGGAATTTATTTGCTCACGTGTAATCTTATCGAGTGGTAAACGCATGCCGGACCCAATAATTGAGTAGATACATACATATTACTGTTTATTCATTTTTTTAATCGCCAAATCTAATCAGAAAAAATATTTTACTACCTTAGAATCCCTTACCCCCCCTCCCGACCCCCCGAAAAAAATGAGGTAGCGACAATTTGTGTGTGTAAGCTGGGAAGAGGAAACAAATAAACATTTATTCTTATCATAATATGAATTGAAAAGGGCCCATAACTCTTCAATAATTTGTGAATTGTAACCCTATTCGAACTTGATGTCTACGGTATTTAATGAAATAATTAAGTTTCATAGAATGTTTTCAAATAAGTCAAGCTATTATTGAGTAACCATACAGAAATGATGAAGACTGACAGAAATCCTCACTGCTTAATACATCACCAAAACTTTGTGAGTACAATAAAATCAAATTATAAGAATGTTCTCCTTTCTTAAACTCGTAAAAGTGCTGAAATTACCGGTAGTAAACTTTATCACAGACCATTATGTAAACAGAAAACAATGAATAAGTTAAGTTGCAAAAGCTCAACAATAAAGAAAACAATTAAAACTGGCTGTTCTACTATTGCCAACAAAGCTATTTGTATAAACAAACCAAGCAAATGGGTTGCCCAATCTCATTAAAATCATCAATCTGAGGTATTTATCCAAACTCATATTCTCTTATAGATGCCAACATGCTAATAAATACCCCCACTCAAAGTTCTTTTTTTTATTTTTGCATAATGAGCTACACAGTAAAATTATGATGTTTTTCTTTTATAAATATAAATAAATAAATTAATGTATATATGGGCCGTGCTCAGTGAAAAGAGGGTATGATGCATGTGCGTAAAGTGCTAATCAGGGACAACACTTTCCACTTTTATGATATTTTTGGTTTGAAGAAAATCTCTTATTAGCAAACATCCAGTTTAGGCAGAACATGTACCTGATTAGCCTGTGTGAAGTGAACTGAACAGGCTAATCTGGGACGACACTTTACGCACCTCTTTTTACAGAGCAAGGCTCATATATACATGTTTATATCTATAAATATATCGCATACATATAACAAGAGGCCCCAAAGGGCCCTGGGTCGCTCACCTGGGAGACTAAGATGGAAAGAAACTAAGATTAAAACTCTTCAGCAAATATTACAAATTATTGGTATGAGAAGACTGACTTTAAAAATAAGGTGTTCCAAAGTATTCACAATAGGCCTTTATAGAAAATTACCCTTGACCTACCTTGGAGTCTTCACAAGCTTTTTTTACTATATAAACATAAGGAAACCCCCCCCCCCCCCCCTGTGGTGGCCATGTTTTTTTACCAATCCGAACCATTTTTAAACTCAACCGCAGTATCTGGGAAAAAAATGTTCTGACCAAATTTCATGAAGATTGGGCAAAAAATGTGTCTTCTAGACTGTTCACATGTTATCACTATACACATATAGAGAAAACTGCCCCGCCCCCTGGCGGCCATGTTTTTTCACTAATCATGACCATTTTCGAACTCGTCCAAGATATCTATAAAATCCATGTTTAGACAAAATTTCATGATGCTTAGGCAAAAAATGTGACTTCTAGAGTGTTCACAAGCTTTTTTTACTATATAAACATGAGGAAAAAGACCCCCCCCCCCCCTGGCGGCCATGTTTTTTTACCTATCCAAACCATTTTTTAACTCAACCGACGTATCCAGAAAACAAATTTTCTGACCAAATTTCAAGAAGATTTGACCAAGAATGTGACTTCTAGTGTTCACATGTTTTCACTATATACATATAGAAACAAGAGTGCCAAACTGTCACAAGATACGCCCCTTCGGAGGTTTTGGACACCATGCTTAATGCTTGAAATGCACTAAGTGACCTCGAGACCTAGTTATTGACCCGGCATGACCCATATTTGAACTTGACCTAGATATCATTTAGATGTAACATCTGACTAAATTTGGTGAAGATCAAATGAAAACTACTTCAATTAGAGAGCGGGCACCATGCTAAATGCTTGAAATTCATTATGTGTCCGATCGTGACCTCGTTTTTGACCCGGCATGACCCATATTCGAATTTGATCTACATATCATCTAGACTCAACTTCTGACCAAATTAGGTGATGATCAGATGCAAACTACTTCAATTAGAGAGCGGACACCATGCTAAATGCTTGAAATGCACTAAGTAACCTTGTGACCTAGTTTTTGACCCGGCATGACCCATATTCGAACTTGACCTAGATATCAACTAGATGCAACTACTGACCAAGTTTGGTGAAGATCGGATGAATACAATTTGAATTAGAGTCCGGACAAAGTGGCGCCGTTGAAAATGCACTAATTGACCCTATGACCTAGTTTTTGACCCGGCATGACCCATATTCGAACTTGGCCTATATATCAACTAGATGCAACTGCTGACCAAGCTTGGTGAAGATCGGATGAATACAATTTGAAATAGAGTCCGGACAAAGTGGCCCCTTTGAAAATGCACTTATTGACCCTATGACCTAGTTTTTGACCCGGCATGACCCATATTCGAACTTGGCCTAGATATCAACTAGATGCAACTGCTGACCAAGTTTGGTGAAGATCGGATGAATACAATTTGAATTAGAGTCCGGACAAAGTGATGCCTTCCGCCCGCCGCCCGCCGCCCGCCGCCAAGGGGTTTCACATAATACGTCCCGTATTTTATACGGGCGTATAAAAATATTGCATGTGTTAATCGGTTGCATGTCTCCAATCAGACCTGACTGATATATAATCTATATACTACCTCTGACCAAGTTTGGTGAATTCAACTTGAACTAGAGCTTTGTCACTGAATGTGACTTATACCCCCATACCACTTTGACGCAGGATAAAAAGTTGTTTAAAAGTTTCGGATGAATACAATTTGAATTAGAGTCCGGACAAAGTGGCGCCGTTGAAAATGCACTAATTGACCCTATGACCTAGTTCTTGACCCGACATGACCCATATTCGAACTTGACCTAGATATCAACTAGATGCAACTACTGACCAAGTTTGGTAAAGATCGGATGAATACAATTTGAATAAGAGTCCGGACAAAGTGGCGCTGTTGAAAATGGACTAATTGACCCTATGACCTAGTTTTTACCTGGCATGACCCATATTCGAACATGGCCTAGATATCAACTAGATGCAACTACTGAACAAGTTTGGTGAAGATAAGATTTATACAATTTGAATTAGAGTCCGGACAAAGTAAAATGCACTAATTGACCCTTTGACCTAGTTTTTGACCCAGCATGACCCATATTCGGACTTGACCTAGATATCAACTAGATGCAACTACTGACCAAGTTTGGTGAAGATCGGATGAATACAATTTGAATTAGAGTCCGGACAAAGTGGCGCCGTTGAAAATGCACTAATTGACCCTATGACCTAGTTTTTGACCCGGCATGACCCATATTCGAACTTGGCCTATATATCAACTAGATGCAACTGCTGACCAAGTTTGGTGAAGATCGGATGAATACAATTTGAAATAGAGTCCGGACAAAGTGGCCCCTTTGAAAATGCACTTATTGACCCTATGACCTAGTTTTTGACCCGGCATGACCCATATTCGAACTTGGCCTAGATATCAACTAGATGCAACTGCTGACCAAGTTTGGTGAAGATCGGATGAATACAATTTGAATTAGAGTCCGGACAAAGTGGCGCCGTTGAAAATGCACTAATTGACCCTATGACCTAGTTTTTGACCCGGCATGACCCATATTCGAACTTGGCCTATATATCAACTAGATGCAACTGCTGACCAAGTTTGGTGAAGATCGGATGAATACAATTTTAAATAGAGTCCGGACAAAGTGGCCCCTTTGAAAATGCACTTATTGACCCTATGACCTAGTTTTTGACCCGGCATGACCCATATTCGAACTTGGCCTAGATATCAACTAGATGCAACTGCTGACCAAGTTTGGTGAAGATCGGATGAATACAATTTGAATTAGAGTCCGGACAAAGTGATGCCTTCCGCCCGCCGCCCGCCGCCAAGGGGTTTCACATAATACGTCCCGTATTTTATACGGGCGTATAAAAACTGCCCCACCTACTGGCAGCCATGTTTTTTCACCGAACTGGACCATTTTCGAACTCATCCGAGATATTAATGAAACCAATGTTTTGATTAAGTTTCATGATAATTTGGCAAAAATTGTGACTTCTAGAGTGTTCACAAGGTTTTTCTTTAGCCATATAAGGAATACTGCCCCGCCCCCTGGCGGCCAAGTTTTTCAATGGACCAAAACCATTTTTTAACTCAACCAACATATCATTCAGACATACATTTTGACAAAGTGACATGAAGGTTGGGCATGAAATGTGAATTCTAGAGTGTTTACAAGGGTTTTCTCTTTTTTTGACCTAGTGACCTAGTTTTTGACCCAGCATGACCCAGTTTCGAACTCGGTCGAGGTATCATTGGGAAAAATGTTCAGACCAAGTTTTATGAAGATCGGACAATGTGGCCTCTAGTGTGTTCACAAGGCAAATATTTACGACAGACGCATGACGGACAAAAGGCGATCACAAATGCTCACCATGAGCACAGCACGTTGGTTGTGCTCAGATGAGCTAAAAATGCCATTATTTCTACTCCTGATCAATGCTCTCCCCACCCTTCCAATTGAAAATATGAAACCCAGGAGGTGTTACTTAGCAAAAATGTGATTTATTTTGTTCTCTGATACTCATGAATCAATATTAGAGGTAAAAATGACATGACCTTCCAGAATCCATCATTTTGTTGACTTCAATATTGTCGTTTAAGCCAAAAAGGCTATGGCCTGCGTAGATAAAAGAGTCTGTAAGGTTATTTTTTGCCAAAGGCTTTTATTGAGTTACTCCTATATGGAGTATTATCCATCTGAAAATTAACTCAAACTGTACAGTCATGATTTATTGTGAAGGATTAGTTGGAAAAGCGTCACTTTTTTAAAACTGGTCCAACTTTACTGAGCATATCAAGATTTTCATGGTAAAGAAGGTCATTTGAATGTGATCTGTCATATGACGCTTTCTGGGCATATATTAAAAAAAACCTTTTTAGCAAAATGGTTCTTAAATTACTAAGCCATTTTGTGATGTGGTATTCTGTATTTAAAAATGTTTAAAACAAATAATTATTACTGAAAAAGTCAAATATATTAAGCTTTTGCAAGCAGAAAAATTGGAACACAAATAGAAAATGTGACCTTACGATTTTACTTCAGTACAACACTAGTCTAGATTGCCTTTGGGAGTTCATTAATTGTGGCTCTAATCCAAACAAAATTAGGGTTATAGTTTAATGAGATTGATTTGAATGCTTATACAGGTATATAAACATACACTATCTGAACACAACTCTGGACAAACACATGTTTCTTGTTTCTTTTTGTTTTCTCAAACCAATATCAGACAATATATTAAACAACAAATTTCATTCTGCAACATGTACTGATTCATGAACAAAGTACTGATTCATGAACAAAGTCAAAACATTCAAGCAACAAACGGCACAAATTTTGCTTGTTCATGAACAATATTTTCCGTTTATAGCAAATAACAACCAGTTCACAATGTGAACTCATTTAAAGCATTCTAACGAAGCCGGAATTGTGATCAGACAGTCTGAAGTTAAAGAACTGTTATACAGACTCTATTTTTACATCTCCAGTGACTGGTTGGAATGCCGACTGGTTCATCCTACAACACAGGGAGCAACACTTTGGCAACCAGTCTGACAACAGAAATGAGGCCAAAGAGAAAATTGAGAACAGTTGTCATTTAGAGGCCAAAAGAAAAACTAGACTGTTTTCAGCAGTAACTAATACAAAATTTCACACTAGGCTTAAAATGAAAACTGCCCCAATCCCAGGCCACTATGTTTGTACATACCATCATTACTTCCAAATCCAGCCCAGATCTCATAACAGCACTTTGTTTAATGTTCTGAGTAAGTTTTCCCACTGAGTAGGTCAAAAATGTGATTTCAACAGTTTTTTTAAGGTTATAGCCAAGAGGCAAGCAATCTTTTTAAATGGACAACACCTATATCTCCCTCAGCAAAGACATTTATAAAACAAAAGGGCGTGAAAAGCGCAATGTCGCACGCACACTTGAGACACAAAGGAACTGACCTTACTGCAGCCCCAAAATATCATTAGAACAAGTCCTCTGACAATGTTTCATGAAGAGTGAACTATAAATGTAACTTTTAGAATGCTAAGATATCATTTGAACAATTCTTCTAACTATGTTTCAGAATGATCGGACAATAAATGTGGCCTCTAGAGTGTTAACAAGGTTTTACTATAGCCGTATAAGGAAAAATGCCCTGCTTGCTGGCGCCATGTTTTTTCAACAAAACAGAATCATTTTTAACTGGTTAAAGATATCATTTGGACAAATCTTCTGACCAAGTATTATGAATATCAGACAATAAATCTGGCCTCTAGAGTGTTAACAAGGCAAATGATGATGCTGCAAGTTGCACAACACACCACAGACAAAAGCTCACCATGAGCACATTGCTTAAATTGTGTTCATGAAAGCAAGTTTCATGAAGATTGAATAAACTCATGTAATTTTAAGTTTTTAGGCTTTTATACTTAATTTAAAAAAGGGAAAATAGTTTTTGACCCCACATGACACAGTTTCAAAAATTTTCAGAGCTATCATTAAAATGAATGTTCTAAACAAGTTTCAAGAAAATTGGGCAATAAATGTGGACTAAAGTGTCTACAAGCTTTCCCTTTCATCTGACCTTGTGACCAAGTTTGAGAATCAACATGATAAAGTTTCAAACTCAGTCCAGATTTTAGTGGCATGAATGTTATGACCAAGTTTCATGATCTTGGGCCATACATGTTGCCTCTTGAGTGTTCACCAGGTACATGGTGATGACTTACAATGAAGAAAGGTGATCAAAGAAGCTCACAATGAGCACATTGTGCTTAAGAGAGCAAATAATTGTACATGAATTTCTCATAAACATTTTCACTCGCCTCATTATGTTAATACGCAGTTCGCTCTTTCATGTATTTTTTTTCAGATGAGAGTATAAACTTTTATCCATCAACACTGAAATCTTCCATTTTTGACAAGGAAAATATTTCTACCAAACTATTTATCAGTCCCTGTCGAAGATTATGGAAAGAAATTTACCTAATTATGCTACTCGTTTGTGCAAGTTGTGTTCAGATTATTTAATGCAAAATCTTTCAGCCTGCAATAGAAACATGGTTGAAAGGGCTACATAACAGCTGAAATAATAAGTTTACCTACCAACGCCTACTCTCAGACCAAAAACCATCAGACATCATAGAGAGATAACAAGACCATCCTAGTTTTACCAAATCCATATCATATTAAGCCTTCATCAAACAATATAACAGCATACAAACATTGTATATCAAATTTATCTACAACAAAATTGTCAATAACACATTGTACAGATAAAAGATTTCACTGTATATTTCAATTCCAAATAATACAGTAAATTGGCTTCAATATAAGAGCACATACTACAGATAAAAGTTTCAATATTTTTGAGCAACGAATAGAAATGAATCCTACTCTGTGTAAACAGGACTCAACGCATGAACGTAAAGTGGGGTCCAAGATATGTCTGTGCAGTCGGAATAGGCTAATCAGGCAAGACACTTTCTGCTTCTATGTTATTTTTTGTTTAAAGGAAGTCTCTTTAAAATTTAAAATCCAGTCTAGGCCGAAAGTGTTGTCTCAGACTGCACAGGCTAATCTAGGATGACACTATGCACATGCATTAAGCCCAGTTTTCTCAGAGCATGCCCAAAGTCTTCATCACAACAAAACATTGCAAAACTTACTAGTCCTAAACTCTGAACGAGATCGTGGTACCTCCGTGACACGGCCGCAACATCCGTGTCTGCTTGGTTGTGGTATATCCTCTGTAGCTGAATGTAGCGCTCCGAGTCTGCTGTCATGTCTGGAATGGTGCCTCGCACTGGTAGAGCACCTGCAAGTGGGAAAGGCATTAATAAAGGCACCAGCAGATGAGAAAGTAATTATGCAGGGCACCAGCAAATTGGAAAGTCATTATTCTGGGCACCTGCAGGTGAGAGAAATTTGATATTAATCAGGGCATCTGAAAAAGGAAAATGCATTAATAAAGGCACCTGTAGATGGGAAAGGCATAAATCAAAGCACCTGTAGATGGGAAAGGCATTATTTGAAAATCTTTGAAAATAACATTCTCTGGAAATAATTTGTATTTCGGTCTGATGTAAACAGACTGTTACCTTATCTGAATGTTGAGAGTTTTGAGCAACTGGGCCTAGGCGTTTTGTTCTTTTTTTACAATATGATTGAAACAATACTAAAACTAAGGCAACAAAATCATAAATACAATTATCAGCATGATGAAAATGTGATTCAAAGTTGTCAATTATTCAATGTGTTGTATTTTTTTTCAAAATATCATTCATTATATTAAGTTCAATCAGTTAAACACAAGTTTAAGTAATTCGATTTTTCCAATTGCAAGATTTTGTTTTGTAATTTTCCCAATGTGCTGGCTATTGAATCCAAACACAAAGCCATGTAAACTATAGATTGTCATAAACATGAATAACACCAATAAATCCCTTCATCAGCTTTGTTTGAGGGCTGATTACACAGGAAGTGTGGATCATTAATCATAAAAAAATGTTTTGCAAATCTATACTTTGTGGTAATGACATGTTTGCAGTTTTAATTTTATCACTTGAGAAAAGTGGAAGTAGTTGGCTCCACAAACTTGTAAAAAATATATGGACAGTCTGAATGAGAGAAAAAACGTGCCAGAATGACTCCAGTATACCCCTTCCATGACAGGGTAACAAACAACTGAATGGACATGTATATTGTGTTGAACATGAAAAGAGGACCTGTTGCTCTCCACTTGCAGCCATCTTGTGCAATGAATTGGAACCAATGAGCATTAACTAGAAATGTCATGGCGCAAATGTAGTCCCTTCAACAAGTTTGAACACAGACAAAAATTTATATACAAACAGTGGAAAGAAAGGGCCATCCCTCAACAAAATTCCTTTCTTCACCATCATAAGCATATTAAGATTATTCAACTGTGGAAGTTTAATCAAGATGCAACCTGTAGTTGAAGAGGAATTAAAGTAACACAATTTTTTGACAATATATTCTATAGTGGAAAAACAGACAAAGGGCCATAATGCTACCAAAAACCATACCATAATGCTCAGCTAAAATTATTGTCTTCATTATCATCAACACTTTAAGGTCATTCAACAGTGAATGTCTAAGCGGGATCCACCCAGTATTTAAGGAAATGGAACACAAAATGTTCTGCCTAAAAATCATGGCAACAACAATTCCTTTGTAGACACTCATCTACACATTTAAGTCAATCAACGATAAAAGTATGAGTAAGATCAAATTATCAGAAAAAGAGTAGTTGATAACATAAACTTCAGGCGACCATATATTATATACTGGAAAAAACTAAAAAAGGGCCATAAATCTGCCAATTAAATGTTCCCAGCAAAAATTCCTTTTTTAAAGATCATCAAAATATAAAGATCTATCAAGTGTTACCGTACATTACAGAGGACTTCTGGACACACATATGTACGGACAGATGGCAAAGTGCAATGCTGAACGCCTCCCACACTGTGGGGGCACACATAGAGAATAACAGGTTACTGCTTGATCTTTTTGTAATATATCAGGCAAGGCTTAGAATAATATAACCGTGAGGCTTGCCAAGCCGTTATTTAATTGTGCCGAGCCTGACATATTACAAAAAGTTCAGGCAGTAACCTGTTTTCTGTTTTTCATACTTCTACGTCCCTGATTTTGAAAAAATAATGGAAAAAAATCGCTAAAAAGCTGCAGTTTTAGCGGGAAAGCATATGACTTATGTCGTTTGATGTTTGCATTTTGTGTTTAAAATATATGACATCTTGGTATCAAATTGTTTGTTTTGTTGAATCTGATTCAATTTTTCTAAAAATGATTACCTTATAGTTGATTCCGAGTAATATGACCATCCTCCACACATGACTGATATAAGAACTTCCTGTTGACCATGATATAAACAAAAGATGTATTTGTCAGAAACACAATGCCCACTATTGCGCCGCTTTGAAATAAAATTTCAATATATCATTTGGCAGGTTTAGAAATTATCTCCCTTTTAAAGCTTATTACTTCCCTTGGATTGTATTTTTTGACTTTTGACCTTGAAGGATGACCTTGACCTTTCACCACTTAAAATGTGCAGCTTAATGAGATACACATGCATGCCAAATATCAAGTTGCTATCTTCAATATTACAAAAGTTATTGCAAAACTTAAATTCAAGGTTAAAGTTTTGGGACAGAATGACAGACTGACAGGCCAAAAACAATATACCCCCGATCATTCGATCCGGGTTAATTATTTTTTTCAAGCAACGTTATATAAGGCAGATACCAATGCGGTGACATGATATAAACCTGGAATGTTCTTTCAATAAGCTCAGCAAGAGTAACATGAACATTTTAAACAACAGATTACAATATTTTCATTAAAAAAAATAGACAACTTATGTTTACCTTTCCCTTCGTTAGCTACAAATTCTTTTAAAGATCTGACAAGAATCCAAAAGTTGGAACTCTGAAATAAAAACAGAAAACATAAATCTATACATTACAATATCATAACTGTTAACACATAACATAATAAAGAAAATATGAAACATTGGTTTTGAATGATTTAACATGCCCACCATTTTTAACTTTATATACATGTTTTCATATATCAATAAATCCTGTGTTTTTTGTAAACAATTGTGTTACTAATATATACTTTAAATCACAAAACGAAACACAAAATATGCTATCTTTTTCAGATAATCCAAAATGAAAAATGGGTGTATATACAGACCTCTGCATTAAGGTTTTCACAGTCTGGGTCTTCAAACAGCTGTTCAATGTTAGCTGGCACCTGTGACCAAGAACACACAGCGGATGTAAGAAGATGACGTATGTTTTCACTGGGCACAACAACAGAATGTCAACAAAAGCACTTGAGAATATTAATTTTTGTTACAGAGGATAAGCCCTGAACAATAATATTTACCAATGGTTTTGTTTATGTACACATTTGTCCAGCAATTTTTTTCTATGAACAGTGGTAAAACAAGTCTAGGAAAAGTCTTGGACATGAAAATGCTTGGTGCAAAAACCATAACTGTTATATGATATATTTGCACCATGCTTTGCTGTCATTTTGGCAGGTTACAAACGCCTGTCATAAATGTTGATATCATTGTTATTGTTAGGTTTTCTTTGAGAGTCCATAAAAGGATGGAAACATTAAGACCTGTTGTACCAGATCTTAAAGTTGTATCATCTCCCTTTCTCACACTAGGAAATCTCAATCCAATAAAAATACTCCAGAATTCAATAGATTTTGGAAAAACACTCCAATCTGTGGGTATAAAGTTAAAAACAAAGCTGACCCATTTAATGCTTTTTAAACATAAAGCATCATTTGCAATAATCTGCTTAAAACTGCAATTGGAAAGGAAAATAGCTCAGCATTTTTTGTAACTTCAGATAAGAAAAAAAAATCTGAAATTTTGGAGATACTGATATTTACTGTTTGTCTATGGCAAGTTTTTAAGAGAACACAACTATATTGAAGTGCATCAACAGAGTTACTCACCTTGGTGGGTATAAGGGCAGTGTTAACAGCTTTAACAGCTTCATCAAAATTCTCCTCTTCTTCCATTATGCCATCATCATTTCTCTGTATACCTGCAGATTTACAATATAACAAAAAATAAAACTATCCATCCAAAATAAAGTTACTATCAAATAAGGAAGATGCTTGAACAGTATAGATCCATAATCAAAGAAGGCTCAATATCATAGTAAAAGACACAAAAGGATGGAACCATATACCAGCAAATATGGAGCACCAAAAATCAAAACATTTCACAGACATTGGTACATAAACCAGCTAAGAAGACACCTTAAGTGGAACTTTCTCATACATTAAATCTAGTCAGAGTAATGCACTTGGTTCCATTCAGAAATACACAGTACTAACAAAACTTTAGAAATTTAAAGACAGAACTTAAATAAGCTCAAATGTAAACAAAAACAAGTTTATACTCTTACCTGCTTTTATCAATTCTTTCAGTTCATTTTTCTCCTTGTACACTTTAGGTATTTGACCCTGATGCTGAAAAAATATTGACAAAACTTAAAGCACTACATTCCTTTACAAACGATTAACAACAGAATAAAAAATAAATAAGTGATAAAAACGGACATAGCCAAGTCTATCATTTCAGTGTGGTATTTCTAATGGATGCATCAATTGAAATCACAAACTAATGTTAAAGGATGTTGTTAATAGCATCATTTCACATAATCAGGTTTGGCATTGTGGCCATAGTACAAACCAGTGGACTGCCTTTCAAACAATAGTTATGTGACTAATCATTCGGAAAAAAAAGCTGTCCACCTTTGATTGACACTCATCGAGGTATATTGAAAGCATCAACCATACATTGAGAGCATGAAAATGTTTTTCTAGTAAAAAAATTACAGCTGAACCTACCTTTGCTTTATACTCTTGTAGATATTTGTACAGCACAACAAGCCAAGGGGTGTGGCAATGGTCCTGTAAGACAGAAAAATGCAGGGCACCATCAATGGTCTAGTAATACAGAATAATGCTGGGTACTTTCAATGGTCTTGTAATACTGAATAATGCTGGGTAACATTAATGGTCCAGTAATACAGAATAATTCTGGGCACCATCAATGGTCCAACAATACAGAATAATGCTGGGTACCAACAATGGCTTGTAATACAGAATTCTGGGTACCATCAATGGTACTAAAAAATAAAGAATAATGCTGGGTACCATCAATGGTCCTGTAATTCAGAATAAATTAATGTAGCGTAACATTAATGGTCCTGTATAACAGAATAATGCTGGGTACCAGTAATGGTCCTAAAATACAGAATAATGCTGGGTACCATCAATGGCCCTGTAAAACAGAATAATGCTGGTTACCATTAATGGTCCAACAATACAGAACAAGAGGCCCATGAGGGCCTGAATCGCTCTACTGGCTGGAATCAAAAGGGCTCAAGCCCTTGATAGTATGAACAATCTGAGTAAGTATTAAATAAACAGAACAAGAAGAAATGGGAAATTTAAACTTCAAATGGCTCCTTTTCAACAATAAATTTGACAAATTTTCTTCACTCTCAATGGGGTCCTGGCCCTTGATGATATAAAACATCCGTTGAAGTTTCAAAAGGATAGAACTTTATATGTAAACAAACAAGAAATGTGTTTGTTGGAAACACTGTCCCCTTCTGCGCTGCTTTGATTTTTATTTTTTTACCTTTGACCTTGAAGGATGACCTTGACCTTTCACCACTCAAAATGTGCAGCTCCATGAGATACACATGCATGCAAAATATGAAGTTGCTATCTTCAATATTGCCAAAGGTATGCACATTTTTTTTAAAGATTTTCATTTTTTTCTCAAATTCAAGGGGAAATAATTCTGGACTTATAACTCAGATATTGCTCATTTTCCATAGGGGTTGACTCATCATTCAGATAAAGACACTGTGCAAGTTGGGAAATGATTGGATGAAAACTGTGGACTTTATTGCGTAAACAAGCCTTATTTCACAATTTTCTCAAATTCATGGGGAGATAATTCTGGACTTTTTACTCTGATGTAACCTATTTTCAATAGGGTTCGAGTCCTCATTAATATAAAGACACTGAACAAGTTTGAAAAGAATCAGATGAAAACTGTGGACTTTATTGCGTAAACAAGCCTTATTTCACAATTTTCTCAAATTCAAAGGGAGATTATTTTGGACTTGTTACTCTAATGTAACCCATTTTCAATAGGGTTCGAGGCCTCATTAATATATAGACACTGAACAAGTTTGAAAAGAATCTGATGAAAACTGTGGACTTAATCGCGTAAACAAGAAAAAGTCTAACGCAAGCACAGACGGACGACAGAAAACCACGCCATGACATAAGCTCTTCAGGCCTTTGGCCAGTAGAGCTAATAAAGCTGGGTACCACCAATGGCCCTGTAATACAGAATAATGCTAGGTACCATCAATGGTTATGTAATACTGAATAATGCTGGGTACCATCAATGGTCCTGTAATAAAGAACGATGCTGGGTACCATCAATGGTCCTGTTATTGAGAATAATGCTGCCTACCACCAATGGCCCTGTAAAACAGAATAATGCTGGTAACCATTAATGGTCCTACAATACAGAATAAGGCTGGGTACCAACAATGGTCTTGTAATGCAGAATAATGCTGGGTACCAAGAATGGTCCTGCAATTCAGAATAAATTTATGCTGCTTAGCATCAACGATACTGTTTTACAGAATAATGCTGGGTACCATCAATGCTCCTGTTATACAGAATAATGCTGGGTACAAACAATGGGCCTGTAATAAAGAATAATGCTGGGTACCATCAACGGTCCTGTAATTTAGAATACATTAATGCTGCGTTATATCAATGGTCCTGTGCTACAGAATAATGCTAGGTACCAATTAATAAAAAACTTTGCATTCACAGAAATCATGTTTGACAGGTATTTCAATTGAATTAGAATCTTGTTTGGTTTTTTTAATCAATCATTTTGAAATTTTCTAACATTTGAATCCAGCTAACTGTCTTGCATTATCGTGATGCAAATGTTTCCATAAAGTAATAAAAAAAAAAAGATATTTTACATAACTCAAATTGTTTCCAATCTCAAAGTATTTCACTAAAATGTATACAGAGAAACGTTCACAGAGAATTTAACTAGTTTGCACAACAAAATATCTCTGTGTTTCAGTAGAGAACTGGTTTTCAAAATCTAATGATATCCCTGTACGGTCAAAAGGGCCATGATGGAACCAGGGGTCAAGGGTGTATAATCATGCATAGAAGATTTGTGTCTTGAGTTTAAGTGGAAGCAATTTAACAGGCACTGTTGAACAAGCTCTTTATTAATACACTGTATCTCCAACATATCGCCGTCCAATATATCGCAATGTCCAATGTATCGCGAATCGGTTATGGCTCCCAAAAATCAGACGAGCTTTTTTATCAATAAATGACATTTTTTAATCTGAGCATTTGCTAACTGCAATAAAAACAGGTCCTAGCAAGTATTTCACCATTTTTTTAACCACTTTAATTTCCTGTATAATCTGACATTCACAAATCCAGTTTGGTCCATTGTTTGCCTTCATTGTATATCACATTCACGCTTTTGTGCTGCGATAAACAATAACCCCACCAGATATTGAATACTCTTGCAAAGGATGGAACTATTGAGGGCTAACCCTGCCATTCGCCAAATTAGCCATCGGCTACAAGCTGACCAATGTCAATGAAGACAATTTTATTTGGTTATAATTTTTTCTTCATAAATACCCATAAAATAACCAAAAATAAGTATTGAATTTTGCCAAAGCGGGATTCAAATTCGGTAAAATAATTTTTTGATACGGGGGAAGCCCTTTTAATCATACCTTTTTATTCATACAGGACAGGTCAATGGAATCTAAGTACTTGACAAGGGATGGAAAGGGCCGGTCAAGACGAAGGTCCTCGTGTGCACTGTCTGGATGTGACTCGATAACTGCAAGAGAGAGTTTAACAAACTGACAAGTCATTTTGGAAATATTTGTTGGCATCAACAATTTAGAAAAGTACGTACATATGAATTCCTTTCTTCAACATTAAAGTTCCATTTTCAATTAAATGTTTAAATTCCAAGTTCCTTAAAAGGTTCAATGACAAAGTTTTTTTAATATTTTGTAATTTATACATTTAGATGTTTCAATCAGAGAGCTATGAAAATATTGACTGCAATCATACACCATTAAGGACAAACTTAACCATGCAATCACAATCATGAAGATTAATAATGGATTGTGAAAACAGTCATCTAAATATCTAATTTTGCCCAATTAAATTTTTTACACAAACTTTCCAATGACTTGCAAAAAAGCCTATACCATGTAGCATGTATGTTATTTGTATAGAATTTTCCCATCATCAATTAAACAAAAACATTTGACATTCTTGAATGATTATTAGTTGAATTGAAACAGCAGCCCATCATCCAAGAACCGGTCAAGTAGATGCTCTAGAATTTAGCTTCAAAATCAATGTATGAAGCTTCAAATTGACAAATTATTAAAACATTCTCAATCCATACACCTCATATCCAAATAAAAGGATAGGCATCATCAATTTTCAAATAGATGAAATGTACCAAATTGCATCACAATTGACAATATTTTTAAAGATGGGTTTCTAGATACTATACCTGCATGTTCTCGGATCACAAGTCGTATATATCCAATGAAACCATAGCAACGGCACACAAGCAGTGGTATATTGTTCGCCCATAAACATTTTCCCAACTTTAAAAGTGTTCTGAAATGTAGAGTTTCATTTATTTAAAAAAAATGCAGTTGTTCATAACAAACAATACAGTAATAACTCTAAGTTTTCAGACAACCCATTTTTTTTAGCTAAAATATTTATTTTGCGTTTATTCGGACATACGGGTTTTCGTCCAAAATTAATCAACAATGTCTCCAATTATTTGGACAGTAAATTTTACAGCCCTATTTTACCAGATTTATGCCCTGTTTTTGCTTATTTGGGACCCGTTGATCATGGAGTTTTACACACGGATTTAGGTCATATAACCTGGCAAATGAATGCCATGAGGGCCATGGACCATTATAATTGCCTCATTGGATTAGATTACCATGTATACATATACCCATAAAAATTTATTGGTTTACCCAACAGCATTTGAAAAGAAATGAAAAATCATAGTCAGGAAGCAGAATGGTTGTTTTTTTAAACGTGTTTATATATCCTTTCAGATAAAGAGATTGCAAATAAGTGAAGTGTTGTTTTTTTTAAATTAGAGAAAGGAGAGTTCAACACAATAAAGTTATTGAACATGTATCAATTGGTTTCATTTCAATATAATAGTAAACAAACAAACAAAAATTATTATATGTCTATTTTTAGTGTCCAAAAACTTAGCGTAATTACGGTAACTATTTTGTAAATTTCTGCTGCTGTAAAGTTGCTGTTTTCTTAGGACATTTAGGAAAGCTTCATAATAAGATAAAAATCAAAAGAACATAAGTGAGATAAAAAATTGTACAATAATACCTTGCAAACCTTAGTTAAATAAATACTGAAAATGTACCTACCTTTCACAGAGATTGGTTGCTATGACAACAGTAAACTGTTGAAAGAATCCATCATTACTCTCTAACAGACTTTCTGCAGACTTAAAAACAAATTTGAAATTAGTAGAGTAACAGACACAATAATGCCATTGCAACAATCTTAAAAAATTGTCTAAAAAAGGTTCTAAAATTATCTCACAAGTATGTTAATATTTTTTCATATTGGTTGTTAAAAGCATTTAAAAAAACACATATTATTCCAAATATTTAGATAATGTTTGTTTTATTATGCCAACATAATAAACTAGTCACAATAAAATGTTGACTTGTAAATAAAAATCTAAATGAACTAATAAATAAATGGATAAATCATGTAAAAATGTAAACAAAATATACTTATAACTGAAATAGCCAATGTAACAAATATTATGGTTACCTCTTCCACAAAGTCCCCTGTGACATCATTGTTCAGTTCAGACAACAATTCTGTGGCAACTTTTGCTCTTGACTAAAAAATGTAAGCAAAGCAGATTTTTGTTAAAACACATACCCATTAATAACTACTGTAACATTTCAACATGTGCATGGAAATTAATAATATTTTACATACAAATGAATACAATGTATATCTGCAAAATAATAAGACACTTTACATGACATAACGACGCAAATGTCACAGTTGTAGAGTCAGTAAACTAGTATTTTCAAACGAGTGTGAAGCATTTTTATCAACTATTTTATAATCTGATAACTATTTAATGTGTGTTAAAACAATTCCTACCTGACCAATAGCATCCTTTGATAGAAAAAAGCTGAAACAGACCAAGTTATTTTCTCAAATATTTAATAACAAACAATTAAATTACAGATAATGACAATAAGCATGCACTTAAACATTTAAAATATGATTTAAACAAAAATGATACGTGAAGCCTATTAGCATTCAGTCAAATATCAAGAAATTCACTTTACAATTATGTATAAGAACAAGAGCTGTGTTTGTGAAACACAATGCCCCCACCCATATATTTGACCTTTGACCTTGAAGGATGACCTTGACCTTTTTTCCACTCAAAATGTGCAGCCCCATGAGATACACATGCATGCCAAATATCAAGTTGCTATATTCAATATTTTACCTTTGACCTTGACCTTGAGGAATGACCTTGACCGTTCACCACTCAAAATGTGCAGCTCCATGAGATACACATGCATGCCAAATATCAAGTTGCTATCTTCAATATTGCAAAAGTTATGGCCAAAGTTAAAGCTTTGGGACAGACACACACATACAATGACAGACGGACACACACAAACAATGACAGACAGACACACACATACAATGACAGACGAACAGACAGGCCAAAAACAATATACCCCTGATCATTCGATCTGAGGGCATAAAAAAAATTTAATAGTGAGTAAAGAAACTTACTTGTTTCCTACATCTTCACCCTGAATCTTGCAGCTATCAACCACAGTGAATGATCCAATACCTGAAATAACCACAGATACACATGTAATGATGTATAAGAAGGGCATGTACCTTATTAATGTTAAGTGTTCACTGATTGAACATTTACATAATATACTTCAGTGTTTTTTTACCATTTTGTGAATGGGGCCGGGGCCTTTGGATTTTCAAAAATTGCAACATTTTTTTTCTAAAATAAAAAATACTGTTGCTTTTGAAAAAACAAAAGCTACAAAATTGAGAATTAAAGTGTTTTCAATGATATGTTTACTAAGGTTTAACTTAGAAGCTGATTTGGGAGAAGAACTTGATGAGTTTTCTTTAAACCTTCAATTGCACCTTTTTTGGCAGTCATTTGGGAAAGATATACTTTTTGATATTGGACATGGGGCAAACATTCATGCCAAAATTTTACCAAAAAGACCAGAATGAAAACAATACACATTTTTTTTACCAAAAAGTTGTATAAAAAAGAGGCCCATGAGGGCCTGAATTGCTCTACTGGCTGGAATCAATAGGACTCAAGCCCTTGATAGTATGAACAATCTGAGTAAGTTTTAAATAAACAGACCCAAAATGGGAAATTTATCGCATAAACAAGAAGAATCGTAAAATTTAAACTTCAAATGGCTCCTTTTCAACAATAAATTTGACAAATTTTCTTCACTCTCAATGGGGTTCTGGCCCTTGATGATATAAAACATCCGTTGAAGTTTCAAAAAGATAGAACTTTATATGTAAACAAACAAGAAATGTGTTTGTCGGAAACACTATATCCCCTTCTGCGCCGCTTTGATTTTTTTTTGGACCTTTGACCTTGAAGGATGACCTTGACCTTTCACCACTCAAAATGTGCAGCTCCATGAGAAACACATATATGCCAAATATGAAGTTGCTATCTTTTCTTTTTTTTTCTCAAATTCAAGGGGAGATAATTCTGGACTTATAACTCCGATATTGCTCATTTTCCATAGGGGTTGACTCATCATTCAGATAAAGACACTGTGCAAGTAGGGAAATGATTGGATAAAAACTGTGAACTTTATTGCGTAAACAAGCCTTATTTCACAATTTTCTCAAATTCAAGGGGAGATAATTCTGGACTCTGATGTAACCCATTTTCAATAGGGTTCGAGTCCTCATTAATATAAAGACACTGAACAAGTTTGAAAAGAATCTGATGAAAACTGTGGACCTAAATGCGTAAACAAGAAAAAGTCTAACACACACATGCACGCACGGACGACGGAAACCACGCCATGACATAAGCTCTTCAGGCCATCGGCCAGTAGAGCTAAAAACGATCTATTGTCATTACTATGGAAAAAGCATCACTAAGGAGTAAGGGATTATTTGCCAAAGAGACTGGTTTCAAGTCACGGATATTATACTAAAGAGAAGACATATATATACAACCATTATTACCAGGCAATATGAGGTTCTTAAGGATTTCTGTCCCAGTAGCAGTGGCATTGATTAAACACACACGAGAAGTCTCCAGTGCAGTCTGTCCATGGTCTCCCCACAGCCTGACAGGAATATTAATGTGTACATGGTGATCAATATAACTGAGTTTTATGTTTTGTATTTTAATAAGATATAGGAATAATACAGCTGAGTCGATGACTTGTAACTCAATGTTTTAGCACTTAGCAATTTTTTTTGCCATATTGGGAAAAGTACCTGTACCAGCCCAATTGGGAAAAATGTGCACGAAAAACCCTGAAAATGTGAAAATTCGCCTCACAAGGTTTTCACATTGAGAAATTGGTGTATTTGATTTTTTGCTCCCAATAAAATTCATAACTAAGTGTTGTCAAGTTGTCAATATTATCTTTACTTACATGTAGATTTAAGCCATAGAGTTGCATAGGAAAACTAA